>NC_044562.1:100204272-100506041 GCF_007565055.1 Rhinopithecus roxellana | reverse complement strand
TTAAGACATAAGCTCACTTTTTTAAAGTACATAGTATGAAGACAGTACTCTAAATGAACACCAATTCTTGAGTTGTATATTAGGAACTGAAAGACTAGGATAATATAAATTCTGAAAAGAGACTAAAAACACTTGACAGCCTTTTTATAAACACTGAAAAGATTTAAGAGACACCAAAGAGATATTTGTTTAAGAACTACAGAAGACCATAATAGCTTGGTCAATTTAGACAAAGTGCAAAGGCCTAAATTTAAAAAGAACATTCGTATTTGAATTTAGAAGAAGAGAAAGGAAACTGCATTAAAAGTGCTTTTTAATGAATGAATGACTAGACAGCAGTGGAATATTTTATAACACTTTATTGATGAAGGCTTTTATCTCTATGATAATTTTTATTACAAGATAGTACCAAATCTGCTTAAAGCACTGTATTAAGAAATAAGAGCACTATAAAAACAGTTGACTGAGTCTTTCTCTAAATTGCTCTAACATAGCAGTGTAGATATGATACACATACATGAAAAAATGTATTTTATTGAGATAAATGATAACATTATTGATGTAGATAGTAAGTGCTAAATAAGTTAACCTAAAGGGAATTACAAAGCATTCATCTATAATATATGGTATCAGCATAGTTCAGGGGCAAAAATAAAAATGTGGTGTAGCAATTTAACAGAATTAAAGCTGTATATAAATAAAGTGTAACAGACTATGTTGTCTTTCCATATACATAGGTTTTTGTCTATAGTTTTTTCTACTGTTTTTGATCTGATTTCATTTAAAAATGCTGGAGCCAAAATTTTTCATTTTAAAGACTCCCAATGAGGGCAAACAAACAAAAACTAGGCAATTTTTAGTCTTTGGAGGAGAAAACTTAGTTGGCAGGTTGTCCTAAACTTTGTACTCCCTATGTAAGCATAGGTTAGTTCAGCTGATTGTTGCTATGTGAGGTTTTTCTAGGCACTTATATTATACAAATGCTCTAATTTAGAGTTGACTGAGGTCTGGATAGAAAAATTGGAATCTGATATATGTTATTTGGGGTGCTACATTTTGAAGAACAAGCATAAGAAATGGGTACTCTGATGTGGAAGAAAATATGTTTTCATTAGTTTGACTTTTTCTTTTTAAAAAATGACATCAGACATTTGGGAAAAGGTTCTTAACTATTGGGAAGGAAATCAATACAAAATTAAGGTACAAGCCTGAGCAACATAGAGAGACCCTTATCTCTAAAAAAATTTTTTTAAAAGTAGTCGGACGTGGTGGTACACATCTGTAGTCCCAGTTACTCGGGAGGCTGAGGTGGGATTATTGCTCAAGCCCAAGAGTTCGAGCCTGCAGTGAACTATATAGTCACAACACTGTACCTCAGCCTGGGCGACAGACAGCTTTCCTGTCTCTCTTAAAAAAAAAGATAAATAAAAGAAAGAAAGAAAAGAAAATTAAGTTACGAAACAATGATCAGCTTTTATGTCACTGCAATAATTAACTGTAATAATTTCAATCACACTAATTTAAGAATGTCCTTTGTAAAACTGCTATTTAGAATATTCATTTGCTTATCAAAGAAATGCAAATATAACCCTTAGCCATGAATGAGGCATTGCTCTAAGCCTTGATGTGATCAACGATAAATATTAACTCATGTAAACTGTATTAAAAGCAAAACTTAGGTAAGTTTCATTATTTCCATCTACTATTAACAGATGAGAAAACTGAGACTATTAAGAAACTTGTTCAACTGTTAAGTAACACAGTAAATCATAGGAGCCTGGATTTGACAGCAGTTCTTCTGGATTGAAAGATCTTGATAATTATACAGCCAATGGTACTTTTGCCAGTATCCCCTGGGTCAAATGCCTCTTGGAGTACTGAGCTGGGATTTTTTTTTTTTTAAATCTGGTCTGATGATTTTACAGGCTTCCCAGAGAACATGAGCTATGTAACAAATAGTGTGTTTCCTTTTTAACCTGATTACAATGTTTGCAGAAGTAAGTTTTGTGTTCAATTGTGTTTTTTTCATAACCAAGATTTCTTGATATTTTTCTTTCCCCTTTGCATCTTAGTTTCTCTTATTATTTTCTGAATTTACCCTGAATTCGAATTCCTGTAGGAAGTACTGGTGGATAAATCAGTCAACCAACTTCAAAAAGTAGCCACAAATCAGTCTTGGAAAGAACTATTTCATGTTTTCCCATTTATAAATCAAAGGACTAGAGGCTACTATCAATTATTTAAGATAAAGCATAGCTAAACTAAGGGTTCATTTGACAGTGATCTTCACTGCTTTTAAAATTTAACAGGAAAAACATACACACATTCGATTATACTTGGCCTTTTCAAAATATTCATTCTCTCCTTCAGAAGCATTAGAAGAACCATAGGTCACAAGGCCCACTTCATATAGTAAGATGAGGATAATGGTAATCTCTTGATTTTACCATCCTACATAAAATGATGCCATGTCCTTTTATCTTTCCTCAAAGGCATAATTACAGGGTAGAGAATGAAACACTATGATTCCAGATGACTTCTCTCTATCTAGCCTGAGTTCTATCACTAGCTAGCTGGTTAACTTTGAGTAATAAATTAAATTCTATGAGTTAAATATTAGATGAGCAAATGTTTTCATTACACAAATCCACTTCTCCTTCCAGCCGGACTCTTTGATCACTCTCTGGTATTATCCCTTAATTTCACATAGGAAGAAACAAGGACAAGAGTAATGAAGTCACCCAAATCGGAGTAAAACAGGCAGGTAATGGCAGAGCCAGAATTAGAACAAAGGTCTCCTGCCTTTTAGAATTGTGTTTATTAAGAAATCAAACGTTGCAGATGGCATCTCATCCTCCTCTCTCTGACCCTGGAGGTTACTGCTATTCCGAAAGTGGTGTCTTTCTTTTATATTTTATAATACTTTTACTACATATACACATGTACAAAAACAATACATATTGTTTTCTACTTTTTTAAGAATTAACAATTTATGTAAGAATCCTTTTACAATTCACTTATCTTACCGAGCATAATATTTTAGGGATTTTTGTGGTGGTGTACATGTGTTTATATATGTATTGATTTATGTAGTACATATATATGTGTGTGTGTATATATATGTATTTGTTGTAGTATTTAGTAGCTGTACAACATTTCAATGAAATGATACACTTCAATTTGTTTATCCATTCTCTTGGCCAGTACCTTTCAGTCTTCTTTTGATCATGTAATTCATAGGGAGTAAAAACAGCTTTTACATGGTGAGTCAATAAATAGATAGACCTCTGATACAAAAATTTACCTTTTATTTGTCTTTATTGTGTGTGACAAATGTACTCTATTTGAATCTATTTTTTTTTTTTAGATGCTGGTTATGACTGACTAAATATACACAGCCTGCTAATGGGTTATAACCAGGCATTTGAAAAATACTGTTCTGGGGGATGTTTTTCAAACTGCTATAACATTTCCAATACTCTGATATTCCTGCTAAACATAGTGGGAAGCTAGTTGGGGGTGAGTCCAGCTTAGAACTTTTTCTGGCAATGAAATATGGAATTAAATAGGAATATCTTTAACATGTGGATCGTTTGGGTACAGAAAACAAGTTTGAACCATTGTTTTAAGCAGTGAGGCTGATTATGAGGTAATTCTTAAAAATGTGTGTAGATTTTTAAACAAACGATTCACATTTTGAATTCTTGTTGCTAGCATACTACTTTAAGAATTCCTATGGACAGTCTATTTGTAAACTGGAAAGAATATTTTTTAGAAAGTGAATAAAAATCCCCCATTTTAATTTGATATTTATTTGTCACGGTCATTGAAGAATACCTCTAACTCAGAGAAATGGCTTTACCTACATTTCCATAAATTACATCAATAAGCTTTATGCCTTCATTGCATTACAGTAATATATTATTTGCAGACTAAAATACAAATGACCTCATTGACTTAAAGATCTTCTGTGATGATGTTGTAATGAAGATTTCTGTGTTTAGTGAGTTGAGATCATTTCATTTTAAAAAGGGAATGTTCAATTACAATTTGGTTACACGTTACTGGCCTTTGAAGGTGCATTTTAGCCTATCGCTGTGACTAGAGACACAAGAATATTTTGCTTTTAGCAAGGGTGGTAATTTCTGCTTCCTTTTTGGCATTGGCATCTGACTTGAGTATTCTAATTCTTTCGTCATCAGCTCTCAGTGTACAATGCTTGGCAAAATCTAGTGACTTCGATGAATAAACCAGTCTTCATATGATCCAGAGGCCTTAAGCTGCCTTGTTTTCTTACCCTGATTTTGAAGCAAGTAATGGAGTTGGCAGAGATAGAGCTGAATCTGCCAAAGCTCAGAATAAAGAACACTCAAAACATAAGTGCAAAAGAAAGCAAATAGTAGGAGGTTATCATCTCAATTAGGAGTCATTGTATGACAGTGATCTGGAGGAACTTGGACTCTGGTAAACATTTATAAAGGTTTCTTACCTAAGTCTATCAGTTTGCAGTACAGTAACTGCTATAATCACTTGCAACAATGCAAAGATATAAATAATAGTAGGCATATTTCACCTATTGACTGTCCACTTGACTCCAGATGGAAAGAATGAGAAAGTTGACACAAAGATTGAAATGGAAGATGGGAGCTAAAGCTGAGGTCAACTCCTTTCTTCTGCACCCTGGAAGCGAAGGTTGCAGTGAACCGAGATTGCACCACTGCACTCCAGCGTGGGTGGCAAAGTGAGACTCTGTCTCAAAAACAACAACAACAACAACATTCATAAAAACAACATTGCCTAAATGAAAGAGGTCTTTTTTGAGGCCAGTACTTCTCATCTAGGATGAATATGTAATGTGACACAGAAACCAGGACACTTAAAGAATAAAAGGGGGTACTACTAATAATTATGCCAGGACCACAGGTATAAATTGAGACCGTTCTCGGCAAACCAGCTCATATGGTCAACTCACCCATAGTCCTCTCAAGTGAAAGCTTTTCATTTTCTATTGATTCACCTTGCTCAAGTTTAGATTAAGGAGTCAACATCCCCTATACAGTCCAAAGACATTTTCAGAACATATACACTTTCATGTAAAACCCCAGTTCCTCTGATGCTCATTCTTTCCAGCTACCACCTCACAATTCTTCCTCCTTGCGTTTATTTATCAGTTTTCCAGGGATTCATTCTTCACAGACTTTGACACCTAGTTCAGTATTTCCCTCTCTTCCCGAAGAGCTACATCTCCTGATTATCCTTTCATGTTTCTGATATTCCATCCCCTAGAGGCCATGACTTCTCAACCTCCATTCTGGATTCTGGTACCTTGTTCTCCATCAGAAATTTCTGTTCACAATCTTCTATACCTTCCTATCGCTCACTATTCCATCTTACGCAAATTATTTAACCTCACTGGGACCCAATCGAGGTCTCTGTATCCCTCTACTTCTACCTGTCAGTACCCTTTCTGTTGGTGTTCTTTGTATAGCTTACTTGATGATCCATTACTCCAATTCATTTCTTTAAGTCAAGCTCAACTTCTTTGATTCAATGTCTTCCAGCTCCGCAGCCAGTGAAATTTTTTTACACTGGATCAATCCTGTGGTTCATTCTTTTCAAGATTCTGTCTGGGCTGTGAGCCCAGCTATAGTTACAGCATTGAGCTTATTGATGGTTTATTTGTGGTCACCAGCCTCAACTGTGTCCTCTATTCGGCTTGCCTATTTTTCTACATTTTTTTTTTCAGTTAGCCTCTCTCACTTTTTTTATAAAAGCAACTATTTCAAATTTATTCAGTAGTCTTAAATTTTCAATCCAGTGGCTTTTCCTTTCACCCTTAATAAATAACATTGATACTTTCTTCAAACCTTTCCTAAACTTCCCATCATGACAACTCACAAAATTACTTACATCTTCAACCTTCCTTTCTTACTTATCCTAAGCACATGAGGTATGTCCTCTTCTAGCTGAAGTTACTCATGCCAACTGCACGAGATCCTTTTCTTTCCTATTCCCTCAGGGACCCCACTTTACCAATTTTCTCATTAGCACTGAGATATGTCAAGGTCTTACTTAAAAGACAAAACAAAACAGACAAGAAACTTCCCTCAACCCCACATCTTCCTGTAGCTACTAGCTTCTACCTTTCCTTTTATAGCAAACTTTTTGAAATTATTGTCTATACCGACAGCCTCCATTCCCTTGCTTATTCTTTTCTCAACAACTCTGCTGTCATTATTACAGGCAGAATTTGATGGTGTTAATCTCTCCTTTTCTCATTCTTAGATCCTTTGGGTTTCCTCTCAGATCTCTGCGGGGCTCCATTGAGACAGGTTGTCTCAAAAATACTGCTGTCCCTCATGAATCGACTTAAGAAGGCTGGCTTGCTTATGAATCCACTGACATTCTAAAGCAGGTAGAAGGATAGTGGCCATATTCTCGAGGGACAGGAGAGAAGTCTGGCCAGGTGACAGGGACAGTGCTGAATGGCATGACCTTAGTGAGCTCCACTTTCAAGTGACTGGCCATTAGCCTTAAACTCAAGTTTACAGATACACTACTGTACTGTTCTTAGAAAGGAAAACCATACATTTCTAAACTCATAAGAAATAGGTGGAAAAACCCCAGAAATATCATTTGTTTATAAAGAAAAATATAATGATCATGTACATTCCCTTCACATATTAAAATCACACGGAAAGTGAAAATATCAGAAAGTTGCTAATGTTGGGTTTAGAACTGATCAAGGAGTTTTGTGTATGATAGACTGCCTAATGGCACCAGGCCTGACAGCCTGCAGTGTCCCCCTCACGTCAGGAATGACCTCTGAAGGCAATATTTCCAAAGACTTGGGGGTAGGGTACTCCTCTGTCATCCATATGACGTTGTGAAGGAACATCATCCCTTCCTTTTTAAATATTCAACCAGTCTGATACCAAATATTCATCTAATATAAATATGGGATAATGTTAAACATTATAGTTTGAACCTACCAGATACCATACTCATTTTATTTGCTGGCTACTACCTGATGTTTTAGGAAGCTCTTCTGGGTTAGGTTATTCAAAATACCCTTAAGCAGAGTTCTCCTAAAATCACTGATTGGCTTTTCAAATCAATAGTGTCTTTGTTATCAAATAAAAGCATTATTTCTTTTTGTTTTTAGAAAAAATAACCTGTTATGAGAGAGCAAATATGTAATTTCTACATGCATGGGATGGGAAACCCTAATTAAAATAATATAGTTACGTTTCTCTACTCCAGTATTCACTGTATTTGTAAATTAAAAATGAGAGAAACATTCTAATCTCACAAGCTTCATGTATAGACCCTAGCAAAATGTTCAACTTGACTTTTACTATAAACTGAGAGCTGTTCTCCACTGGAAAAAAATTCTGTTTCCTGAGAAATCTAAAATATCGTTTAAGAATGCCATAACCATTTAAAATTACAGTGTTTATCACAGAAAGCCATGCATTCTTTATTCACACATGTAGGTGAAGTATGTCTACAAAAGGGAGATGTATGATCCATCTGTTTCTGAGAGTAATAAATCTGAAATGGTCCCCTTTGAAATAAAATGTGCGAATATACTTGGTGACCCATACTTTAAAGTTATGTTCTTATCTGGATCTCTTTGTCACCATTGATTGTTACTCAATTCTTTATAGGGTGACTTTCTTTCAATTCACTCTCAGTGATTCTCTCATGTCATTGACTTATTCAGAAGAGCTCAAGGTAGGTATTAATAAACATCTGATATTAACATACTAAATGCCAAATAGGTAATGTTTCACATATAGATAAGTATTGGGTTTGGTAAAAAGTTCTATGTTGATATCACATTCAATTAACCTTCTTAAAACACCCTGGATATTCACTACGCTTTCAAGAGATTCAACAGTGGACTGTGTATTACTCATAAGGCTGGATTTAACTACAGTAAGATGTCTGTATGACTGATGAAAATCATTGGCAATTTAGAGAGACAATAGTATGATGGTTATGAATATGGGCTTTCTAGAACTTAAAACACTTAAAATGTGTTTGATACTGTTTAACTCTGACACTGTGGGACCAGGGACAAGTTAATGCTGTCTCCTCCAAGCTTTATGTGAAAAATGGGGATAATATTACCTCTCTTAAAACGACAATGGGTGTTAAATGAGATAATGCATGTAACATGCTTACCATGGTATCTGGCACAAAATAAATTGACACAATTATAAAAATATCTGTGACTTTCCTAGTCCCACTGATACTCTAACTTCATTGAAATCAGTTATATCATCAATTTAAAATGCTATAGATTCTTCATATGGATTCATTTCTCAGTAATAGTACACTTCAAAAGTACAGTCTTCCAATGTGGCCATTTCTGCAATATAGTTTACAGGACTTAGAGTGATATTCTTAGTCTACTGAGTGGGACTTTCCCAGGTGTCTAGTACCTCACCATGACGTCAGGTTTTAAATACTTTTGTGAAGCTTTGGCACAGCTGCTGGGGGAGATACTCTGATGGTGTTACTCTCTTCTTCATCTATCATGTCTTACGACAGTTCAAAATGCCACACTAAGTTCTATATTAAGCTAACCTTTTTCTAAACCACAGTCATGAAAATTGGGGGAGGTGACATTTGACTTTACTACTTGTAAATGACCTTTCTTTGATTCAATTCCCTTTTCCATAGCACACGCCCTCTTTCAGAGTTATAAAACAGAAAATGGCTCCCCAGTCCTATCCCTATATGGTTCTCAATTCCCTAGGTTGTAACCACCTGGCTACAAAAATGGGGAAGGCGAAATCTCTGAATTATTTCCTTTACTATCTGTTGGTAATGTGTTCCTCTATTTTTTTTTTTTTTTTTGTTTGTTGTTTTTTTTTAGTCTATACAGGGATGTTAAGCAAGTGATTAGACTTTGCTTTACTGTGAAAGGATTTTGGTTTATAAAGAGTTGAAGCTTCTCACAAACACTGGCTATGTACTTCCACAAGCTTTTCACAGAATTAAAAAGACAGTATCATACTGTTATTGGCACTGGTTTAACCACCAAATGTTTCCCTTGAGATGCAACCTGTCATCACTCTACTTTAGAGTATGGATCTCTCTTGCAGAATCCAACCTTTGAGATCACAGATCTTTAGGCTAGTCTGTCCTATTTTCACCTCCCAATTCCAAAGTCAAATGATTATGTTTGGTTTTCCTGCTGGTCCCCAGCCAAGTAAGTTTCTTTTTAATCTTTTGCATGTAGCTGCTAAAAAATATTCCAAATAATAAGAGTCATTTTTTTGTACTGTATCTAAATAAATGCTCACTAGGTGTCTTCTCCTTTGTTACCCTCTTTTGGTAAGTTATGTCTGTACAAAGTTGAATCATATCTCTTTCATTTCTTGAATTAACACTTTATTGAGGATTCTAATAACTTCCCTGTACTTTTTGTGCTCTAAAATTTTAGGGTTTCTTAGAATGGTTTTCCCAATCCTTTTTAGAGTTGACTTTGAGCATTACCACTTGAGCCAGCTCAAAGTTCCCTGGTTTTTGCATTAATGGAACTCATTTTATCAAATGCTAAACAAATCTGCATTTTGAAAGCAATTATGGTGGATTTTAATGACATCTTTAAAAATATGTGCGTTCATTTTATTTAGGAACTGCTCTGGTCCTCACCCCATTGGTTTAAGTCCCAGAATTTATGATTCTCGTTTGGGGTAGAGATAGCTTATTACCTGCTCTACATCAAAACATGCTCTCTGGAAGAAATCTGATAGTATTCTATCAATGTGTGAATTTAAGTCATAATGTTACCTTTTTTAGGGACGTGAGTATTTGCATAAGAGCCTTATCTCTAATTGCAAAGTGACACTCTTGAGACTGTTAAAAGAAACTATTGTTCAAGGTAGATGGAATTAGAAGACCCTCACCATGTGGGACTTACATGCCAGCTGAACAGACCCCAGATTATCAGTGCAGTGACGGAAGCAAAGTTTGACAGTACTTATATGCTTTACTTATGAACTGGATTTGGTATCTTAGAATATTTTCTTTGAAAAGGTAGTTCCATTTTTGGCTTTCTTGCTTCTTCATAGTGCCAATCTAGGTCAACAGGAGTAAGTGAGACCATTGTTCCATATTCCGCTTAAAAAGAGAACACTACTTCAAAGACAAGAACAACATCACCTGACAAAAATAAAACAAGTTATCGGTTTTAAAACATTGTGCTTATGTGTGCCTGTTCTTCTTAACTTTTTCAGGGATTCAAGTTATTTTAGGGTACCTATTCTGGTTCATTGTACCTATTCTGGTTCTATATCTAGCACAATAAAGCCACTTAAATAAAAAAATTAATATAGAATTCATTTCCAAAAATGTCTTAAGGAAAGAATTACAATTTTCCAAATTGTCCCCTCCCACCTTCTGCTAAAAACAAAACCAAAACTTAAAAACATACAGTTAATTCCTTGAGCAAACAAAAGGGGATTTTATCCAAATTCCTTTAAAGGGTATTTAGGGCTTTTAAATGTAAAACAGATAAAACAGACTACTCAAAGAAACAAAACCAACACTCCATAATGTACCTTTTAGCTATATTGACTTATAAAATGTTTCTTTTGCTGATCACACTTAGTGGTTACAAAATTAAACCTGTTGCATTTCTTGATAGTCACCCTGGTTCATGAATTGTCAGGTAGTAACAGGAAATAATTTGTTTTTGAAACAGAGGGGTTACATAAATGTATTTTATTCCAAATTGCATTTTATATACAATTTTAGCCACTTTTCACATTTATGTTTGCAAAATTAATATACAAATGTTAAAAATATATATTTATATATAATTTTATTTTTAATTTATATAACATTGTATTTTATATACATTTTGTAAATATAACTGTTATCTACCAAGAGGTTCAGATCCTTTGTATGGCTTGTAAGCTAGAGCTGACCTGCTAAGGATATTTGTAATATGACTTATGAGCCAAGATCAGACCAAATTCTTTATGAAATCAGCATGTATCTTTGAAATCTGACCTTTTTTGTCTTTTGAAAAGAGTTTAATACATGAAAGCTAGCTGACTATATAATTTCTTCCAGATTCATTCATTTAATAAATGTTTATTGAGTACCAACTTGTACCAAATACTATGCTACTTCTGAGAAAACAATGATTAACAGGACATAATCCCTGGCCTTAGAAAGATCATATCCTAGTGGTAAAGACAGACTTTATTTTAAAACTCAACACATTAATAAAATATTTACATAGTATGTTATGAAGGAAATATTCAAGCTGCTACGATAGGAATTGGTGCAATAAAATGTTTGGGTAGGTTGGGACAGCAAGGATCAGAAAGAACCAGCTATGTCAAAAATGGTAAGGGTTGATGGGTCTGTTTCCTCCCCATCCTGTCACTTCTTCCCTAAAGTAAAAACTTAACTCTCCAACTGGATACAGTGGCCAAAGAACATGGTACTCTACTTCCCTAGTGGTATATTTTAATGCACGGTATAGCTATATGTGTACCTTAAAAAAAAAAAAAGTACAGTCTATGTCTTCTGGCAAAGGACAGAAATAAATGCACCCTCTAACTATCAAAATACTACCCAGAGACGCCGGGCGCAATCGCTCCCGCCTGTAATCCCAGCACTTTGGGAGGCCCAGCACTTTGGGAGACCACCTTAGGTCAGGAGTTCGAGACCAGCCTGTCCAACATGGTGAAAACCCGTCTCAACTAAAAATACAAAAATTAGTCAGGTGTGTGGTGGTGGGCGCCTGTGATCTTAGCTACTTCGGAGGCTGAGACAGGAGAATCACACGAACCCAGGAAGTGGAGGTTGCAGTGAGCCAAGATTGTGCCACTGCACTCCAGCCTGGGTGACAGAGTGAGACTCTGTCTCAACAAAAGCAAAACCAAAACAAACAAACAAACAAAACTACCCAGAGAAATTCTGAACAAAGTCAATCACAGTTTATACAAGGCTTCTTTCCCCTGAGGGGATTGCACTGTGAATCTCAGGACTATAGACTCCACAGCCATGAAATAAAACCTCCAATCTTGGTATGAAAACATAATCTTGATTTCTCTCGATGAGTTAGATACACCATAATCTGCAAATAAGAAAGGAATGTAGGATGTTAAAAAGAGGGAAACATTTGCCAAGATGGTCCAGTTCTCCCAGGTGGTCATGAGATCTTTGTTATTCTAAAATCTGGGATCCAATCAGGGGAAGGCAGGATGACAGAATGTAGTGTCTGACGCCTTAGCCACTAGAGGGAGAAAGTGTGCCTCTGGTGACTAGGGAGCCAATGAAAGTTAACTCTTGAAAAGGACAGGCTTCAAGGAAGCTAAATTAAGCTCCAATAAAGCAGGTGCAAGGGCTACATCAACTTGGTAACTTTGGGGAACCTGAGGATGTACCTTTAAGATTTCACAATGGATCCTCTACTACCAAATAATTAAATTGTGTAAACTATCAAACACATTTCATCTTAATTTCGATTACCTTTATTTCATATTTTCAAGGATCTCTATAACTGTACACATACCTAAACACTTAGGTTCAGTTTTTAGGAAGGACTTATGACAATTTAGAGAACTTATGTTATCCTTTATATATTGGGCATTTACATATTATAAACGACATACATATTTTTTGAGGTAATTTAAGACAAAAATATTTGCTGTCTGTTGGGATAATTAGAGAGACTTACTGGTTGTCTACTCAGACTTTCCCAAATATGACTTTAGGAAAACTAATTTTATTTAAATAACTGGCAACTAAGTGTTTAAAAATCTGCCTTACCAATATATAACTCACAGGAACTGCAATTTTCCTTAAAATCATCATAATGTTATTGCAAGCCTGAGCCCAAATAATTTCTCTCCAACGAAAATTTGTTAATCTTGTTTGCTGTATCACACCATCTACCATTTTCTATAGTTAAACAAAAGGAGACTATCGTTATAATTGTTTAATAATACAATGTACGGCAAAAAACCTTTCAAGAAGTAATTCATTATAAAAGCTACAGTGTCATACAAGTTATATGGTATCCATTATTTAGTGTCGATGTGAATTCCTTCCCCATATCAAAATGTAAAGACACTATCCAAAATTACCTATAGAGTGGTGCTTAAGGTACCGTTGACGATTTAATTTTCAATATATCGTTTTTTTTCTCAGCAGAAAAAAAAAAACCTCAACAACTATTTCTGGAATTCTTCAAAGGAGTAGGAGTACGGTGCCTGTCCCGACTCTTCCAGCATTGATTTTCTTCACAATCTGTGATATGGTTTCTCAGAAACACCGTTTGGCAGTCCTGATAATTTCATGTGTTTTCAAATTTCAGCCACCCAGACTACACAGTTCACTATTTTCAGCTCCTTTCATTTTCCTTTTCCCTTTAATTATACAAGTCTCTATTCCCTCTTTTCGCAAATGTGGTCAAGAAAGATACTAAATGCTACTATTTGCAGAAAGAATATGCATTTGTTTTTCTCTTGACGGTTCACCTAAGTTCTTTCCAAATAAACAAACTGTGATTGATAGTGATAGGTACTTCAAGGGTAGCAACTTCTCGGACTCTCATCCATTCCGTTGACTTTGGGGGACGTGGCACATGCCCCAGGGGAGAAAAAGCAAGTAAACACTTTAATTTTAAACTTGCGCTGTTAAAGCACTTTCAAAATAGTAATAGTTGAGCTTCATCTCAGACGTGAATGTCTTTCTCAGTCTATTCCCCAGGACCCCTCTTATGCCGCTTCATGTCCCGGTCAATGCGGTGCGTTTTCCGAAATGGGGCCGCAGAGTTGCCGGCGGAGACCAGTGGGTGGGAGGCTCCACGCGCACTCCGCGACTCGGGCCGGGACGCGGCTCCCAGACTCCGCGCAGGGCGCCAAGATCGCCGCCCCGCTCCCTTCCCCCGGCCTCCCCACCAATCCCAGTTTGAAAGAAAACTTCACGCGGCCGAAATGAACGTCCCCTCACCGCTCCAAGCCTCCAGCCGGCAGAAAACGTGAGATGTATTATGACACGGGGAGGGGGGGAAGGGGGTCGCCGTGGCACACTCGGAAGTGGGTTACCTGGCCCCCGTTGGGGGCGGGGTCCGCAGTCCGGGGACCAACGGGCTGGGGGCGACGCGGACGGGCGCGCGGGTGGGCGCGAGGGAGTGCGCGCGTCGCGGAGCCTCCGGGGCAGCACTTGTCCTGTAATCGATTGCCGAGCGCGCCGAGCGGCTGAGCGCGCAGACACGCGCACACGCGCGCGCACACGCGCTCCCATACACACACGCACAGGCGCTCGGGCCCCGCACACACGCACGCGCGCGCACGCACGTCCGTCCGCCCGCCCGCGCCCGGGGCTCCGCTGCCCGCCGCTCGCCGCCGCCGCCGCCGCCGCCGCCGCCACCGCCGCCGCCAGCCCGCCCTCCGCCCGCGGGCGTCTGCGCGAGCCCGGCCGGCGGGGGAGATGTGCTCGGGCTCCACCGGATCGGTTTCTCGGGGTTTGACCAGCTGTCCCGGGCTAACCCTGCTCCTCGCTGAAGATGGAGGAAGTAAAAACAGGATTACCCTTAGCTACAGATCCACTGCCTTAGTTTCCACCACCAACTGCAGTGCACAAACACACGTTAGGCACAGGAAAGAAAGAAAGACAGAGGACACATTAACAGTAAACACAAACAAAAGGGTGATGGGATTATTTTACTGCATGCACTGCTGAGGTAAATCTCCGCTTGGCTTTTGCGTGGTGAAGAACAGCTCTTGTTTTATTTGTCTTCTGATTCATAGATTATATATAAATATGTGTATGATTTGCAAAGGGGGGAGTGTTTTCAAAGTTAAGTGTAATTATATAGCATCTCGTTTTGCACTGTGGTGTGATCAAATGACTTGTTGCTGTTAACCAGTAATAATAATAATAATAATAATAATAATAATAATAATAATAATATAGGTATTTTTCTCTGGGAGGGATGGATTGTGGTTCTGATTAGGGTAATGATTTTTGTAAAGGACGCTCAGGGAATCGGGTTGAAGATGATGTCCTCTGCCTTAATTTATCGTCCCCTCCTTGTAATCTGTTTCTGGGATGTTAATCGATTAATCAGTTCTCATCTCTATAGCTGTCATGAATTTGGACTTGTTTTGCTTTGTTTTAACTTGAATTCCAAGAAGAAAGATTGGGTAGGCTGGAATAAATTGCAGCTGTCCAGATAGAAGGTAATATCCAGATCCTGTTGGAATTAAAACAAAAAACAAACAACAAAAACCCCTGGTATGACATATGTAAAAAGGCAGCAGTTAAATCACTTTGACAGGTTCTAGTATGGGCGAAAGAGATGGAATTAAGATTTAATTTTTTTCTTTTTTGCCAAGGGCCAAAAACAGTCCTGTGAAGTTGGCCTAGGTTCCTAGCTGGGTTCTGCCTGACTGTCCCTCCCCTCTACCCGCCCCCCCCTCCTTTTCTTTCAGTTTTCTTGTCTTAGCTTTTGGTCGATTCTTAAGGAACCGGTGGATCAAGTTTTTTCTCTTGTTAATCGCATTGCTATAGCACTGACTGACCTCTCTCTCTCTCTTTTTTTTTCCTCTTTCCTGAAAGTACGTGGTGCCATTCCTGAGTGACTTTTCCTACTAGACCATCCCAAAGGGACGAGGGGGAGGGGTGGAACAAGGAGGAGGAGGAGGAGGACGAGGAGGAGGAGGAGGAGAAGGGGGGGTGTTCCTTCTCTCTCATTTCTTGGTTTTGTTTATCAGCCGATCTGTTTGCTGGATTTGGGCTTGGAATGACCCACCTGTAAAGTGCTTTTCCTTCCTCCTCCCCTTGAACTCTGCAGGGGGCTTGGCTTGGAGGGGGCAAGGGAGGGAAAGAGAGAAGGGGGAAACACAAAAAACTTCTTTCTTTCTCCCTCCGTTTATCTTCAGCCCGACATTGTCACCTCCTCTTTGAGGGGTTAGAAGAAGCTGAGATCTCCCGACAGAGCTGGAAATGGTGATGAATCTTTTTTAATCAAAGGACAATTTCTTTTGTATGTACATTTCGTTTCTCTTTCTCCTTTTTCTTTTTCTTTCTTTCCTTCTCTGAGGGTTAATAACCATTTCATTGATGGGGCAGCCTTCTTTCTCTTCTCCCTGACGTTTCTTTCTTTTTAATGTGTGTGTGTTAAATGTGTACATTTTTAAAGAGATAAGCTCATTTGTAAAATATCCGAAGAAACTGCTCCTCTTTTAAACTTTACGGATCTCTTTCTTAAAAGCCTTATGTAATCATAATTTAAAAGAATGTGATAACAGTACAGCAGGTTGAAATTTAAGTGCTATGTAGTGACTGAGTTGGGAATTTGATCTGATTATTCCATAAAAAAGAAAGAAAAGTTTTTTTTTTGGGTGGGGGTAGTAAGGGAGGGTGGTGGTGAAAAAGGGGAGGGGAGGGAGAAGGGAAGTGGTTTTGGAGACAAGAAGTGAAGCTGCCTGTTTTCCAGTAAGTAATGGAGAAATTCCAGGAGCCAGGGCTAAATATACTTGGCGATCAATACAGAAATGGCTCATTGTGAATAATTTAGCTGCTGGTGCAGTGAGAGTTTTGAAACTAAAGGCAAAAAGGACCAAGGCCGAAGGGGGGAAAAAGTAAAAATCTTCACAGAACTTGTCAATTCTTAAACTTTTTTTTTCCCCACAGAATACAGTTAGATTATCGATCTTTTCATTATGTGAATCAAAGCTAGGGGGTGTCATCTCATATAGTTTACTTTTATTTCTGAGAATTATGTTCTGTTTTGTGTCATTTGTGCATGAGAATAATTGTGCAAAGTTTTTTTTTTTTTTAAGTGATTCTCTCTAGTATAACCAAAGTTTATGAAATTTTCAAAATCAGACTGTATTAAGTAGGCTTGGCATTTGTATCCAAGCATGGTCTGGCAGGAAATTAAGGTTACATTGAACAGGTGCTTACACAGAACTTGGGGTAGGCTAAAATGTCAATACAAGTTAGGGAGTTGGCCAACTGCTGTAGAAATCTTCAAGACACCGTTGGGCACTAAGTTTTTTGTTTTGTTTTGTTTTCTTATGTTTGTTTGTCCTCCCCCTCCCTATTAGAACATGATGAACCAACTTGCAACAATTGTGAATAGAGCTATCTGTATACTGGGGAAGTCCTCAAACTGCAGTGTGATTGTGGGAAGTAGCGAATGGTAAAACACTTAAATCCCAGTTAAAGCTGACACATTTGAGGTGGACCCCTTATTTTTTCTTTAAACCCAGTAAATTTTGATTAAGACAGTCATTCTTTTTTTGCTCTAGCCCATCTCACTGCACACTTATCTTTCCTATCCTATCTCCAGCAGGAATCAGATCATTTGCAGAAAGAGTTCAGTGACTTGCAAATGAGCACATACAGTACACTGTGTATGTTTCTGGGCACAGGTTGCAGCAGCAACATGGACCAACTGCTTGGAGCTTCAAATAAGTTAAGAATTTGATGGCAGATACTGAAAGGAATCATTGTATTAAGGGTATAATCTTTTGTTTTGCAGCATTGCACTTTGACTATGGAAACAGAGGCTATTGATGGCTATATAACGTGTAAGTATTAGTTTTCATTAATTTGTTATTGGTAATAAAGTTGCCTTTGTATTACCTGTGTTTTAATTCCTGGATTATGAAACTTTATTAAGAATTCTGTACTCTTTTTTTCTATCTGTTCACAATTTCACCTTTAAATGAGTTTGAGAAAATAACAGCACTGAAGTGAAATAAGAAGGAAATATAGAAATATACTAAGTTAAGTAGTATATTTAAATCAATAGTAGCTAGCAGATCAGCACTTTCCTGCTTTTTATAATTTACTTTGTTGTAAGTTTAGAATAGTCCAGGTTTCATATATGTCTATTAATATGATGTGTACTAAATATTTACTTCTCTGTAACCTAATTTTTCAGACATACTATGTGAAAGAGAATTAGCTTTCCTAACTTGACATTTCTTGAACTACCTGTCTTTTCCATCCTCTCTCTGATAGCCAGCATTTTGGAAAATGCTCATTATATATTCTGTGTGCTTAACAATTAAATTAGATGTTAAAAGAAAAGTTATTTCTTTCAACTGAAAGATACTTTAGAAATCAACAACTTATATATTAAGATAATGAAGTTTTGTTAATTTTTTTTATTGTGGGTTGATTATGGCTTTTCATCCTTTCATTCAACTGTATATTTCTAATGGTATTTCCTTATAGTTTTTTTTAAGGGAAAAAAGTATTACCTTACAGTTTGAAGGCTATGCATGCCATTGCGTGTATAAAGCAAAGTTAGTAATTGCATCTTACATGACAATGAATAGAAACCAAAAGATTATATTTTGTGAAAGCAGGTGACAATGAGCTTTCACCCGAAAGGGAACACTCCAATATGGCAATTGACCTCACCTCAAGCACACCCAATGGACAGCATGCCTCACCAAGTCACATGACAAGCAGTAAGTCTTTGTTTTATGATTTTTTTTTTTTTTCTATTTCTCCAGCAACAGACTTGAATTTGTTAGGTCTGTGGGGTCCTCTCACATTGTGGTATAGCTACTGTTATAGATTTTGCTAAAGAAAGAACAACACAGATTTATTCCTGTTCATTCTAGTATTATAAAACATGAGCCTGCTTACTAGTCTGAACTATCCCAAGGTGGCATTTGGGAGCTGGTGCTTACCTGTATCAGGTAAGAAAGGTTAGAATTTGCTGGTTATTGTTTTGACTTGCCAGGTTTATGACTGGATTTTTTGTTGTTGTTGGGTAAAAAATGTGGAAACGTCACTTCCAAAGGACTCTTCACATTTAATAAATGAAATAATTTTATATTGCCTTGGTAGAAAGCTAAACTGTCAGTGATAAAAGTATAGTGTTACTTGCTTTTAAAAAATGTGAAAGTTTCTTCTCCAAAGCATTGGAAGTGAAGTGTAATTGAAAATTTATAGAACTCATTTATATCCATTTCTCTAACAAGGTTGAAAGTCTTTTGTTCAGAGAAGAACTGATAAAATTTGGAAAGATGTTTTGAATTTGTAGGAAAAGACAGTTTTGGGTACTATTTTTGATAAAGGGTCATTTGCTGATGTAATATACATTGTTTTTGTGTAATAAGATGCAACTTATGTGCTGTCAGTGACAGAAGACAAAATACTTTCCTTTATTAAGAATATGGTTGCTTTTTTCTTAATTACCGTTTTATCAGTTTAGTTATCAAGTACAAGTGCTTTACTACTCTTACTCAAAAGTAATTTGAAATCTTGTTTTTATACTTTTGATTTATATTTTATTCTTATATGTTATAGAGAGGACATTGGACCTACATGTAAATATAATTAAATTTACAAGTTTTCTGTTTTGGCGATATGTGAAGGAAAGGCATTTTCTTTCCTTTCTTTCCCCCCTGAAGATTTAATAACTAAGAAAAGTGAATCATCTACTTAATTGTGAGCGTATTCAGAAATGTATTCTGACTATCCAGAGAGGGCAACTTTTTTTTTTTTTACTTCTAACAGCTCTCGAAACTTTTAATTTATTATAAAGCTACGAGCTTAGTAATTAGTAAAGACTACTGAATTATAAGCAATTTATATAGAATACTATTGAACACATTTTGCAATTTATTAACTTTAAGTAATTTTAACTATTGACTTGAAATTATGATTAAGTTATTTGAATTTGCTTTATTTATTTAAAAGTTGTAGTTCTTTTAAGTAATGAGCATTTCCTAAGAAAATTTAATTCTAGAAGCAGTCCTTACAATTCCTTTATCATTTAGAAAGAAAAAACTAGTAAAGTTAGTGAGTGAATGTATACTAAATTATCATGCTAATCTCATAATGAATCTTCTGCATTCTTTTTTTTGCTAGTTGATTTGATAAAAAATATACTATGACTACAATTTAGGCAATAGAATTTTTACATTTCAATATACTAGTTATTTGGTGTAATGTTTTTATTTCTCACATAGCTCACACAATTTCCCAAAGAGTAAAAAGAGATTAATATGTAGTTTCTATTAGTTAGCTGTTGGCTTTAGAAACATTGCATGTATCGGGTAGGGAGTAACTGTTAATCAGAGACTCGACTGTCATCCCCTAGACACAACCACAGGAAAATGCTTGTCAATTGGTTAATTGACTGCTTTATTTGTGAATTTGATTCTGGTTTTTCAAGTACTTGCTTCAGAAAGGCAGTTCACTCATCTTTTTAAATAAACAGTGCAGAGTGTAGGCATGATCAATTTGAACAAATAAGAACTGTGCTTTTGACATTTGAGCTTTTCTCACCCAACAACAGTAAACTTATGTTTGGTAGAGAGTTTTTAAACTTACTAGCCTGTGGCAATTCCATGTTAGTACAGGTTTTGGCTAAGATGCACGTGTTTTCAGATTCTTTTCCAAAAAGTTGCAGGTTAAATATTTTGGCTCTCACTTCAGAGCTGTCTCTTGCATCCTTTATGTAGCCTCTATTTACAGTATCTAGGTTACCCACTTAGGTGTTAGATGGAGAAGATACCCATTTTTCCTCTCTGTTAGATCTAGGAGAATATCAGCATTTTAGATTGCCAAAGCAAATAGTGATAGAGAGGAACTCTTGTCTATTAATTAGTACAAGAGACCTAGAATTGGTCACTCTGATGTTTTTCTGTGACTTGGAATAATTTTTGTGTGCATCTGGCCTGTCAAATCGCTTGTGTCTGAGATCACTGGTTTTCCTAAATCCCTTTACATGCATTGTTGACTTTGTTAAATGAAAAGAACTTATTTATTTTCTGCATTTTTTAATATCTTCAAGTATACTTCCTGGAGGGTGGCTGCTTCCAAAAACAGAATTGCAATTTTGATTGAAAGTGTTAAAGCTAAAAGTAAATGTGAAAACCTTTAAGACAGTTTCTAGTAGCAGGAAGGAGAGGATGGGAATATATGTGTAAGGAGGAAAAAAAGTTATTTTTAAACAGTTAAAAAAATAAAATAAGTAAAATCTTTTTTTTTTTTTTTTTTTTTTTTTAAATAAAACAGCTAACGCTCTGGTCAAAAAAGTATCAATAAGGCATGAGAGCTCACTTATTTTGACTTTAGGAAGGTGGTCAGTACTACTGTAAGGTCCCAGCATTTGTTTGAGCTATTTGGTAACTCTTCTAAGATGAAGGGTCTCTGTGCAACTTGCTGCCAGCTATTGTATAAAAATAATGACAGCAGCTATCATTATTTGACAGTGCTAGAATAGAGCACTGGTGACTTGGGAGAAAACTAAAAATGTTATAGTGCCTGACAGTTTTTGGTTTTGAAATTTAGCATGTAAGATAAACTTAAGAAGAAGTAAGAGATATTAGTGATTCTAACATTTTATAATGACTACTTCCTATGGTTTCGAATGAATTTTCTTAGAGAACTTTAAACTTTTTCTTCTGGAATAAGGATCTCTTTGATAAGAAGATGGGCATTGTTGCCTGAGATCGTTAGTGTACATATTGAGTCTGCTGACAATCTTCTGTGTCAGGGATGACAGTATATGCCTTGATGGCTATTGGAAATACACAGTGTTAAGTGATTTTTAAAAATAGAATCTGGGAGTTAAGAATCTGAGACAGGCATCTCAGATAGAACAATATAAAAATACTCCATATTGTATTTCGGCCCATCAGATGAAACTTACTTTGTGATTCCTTCTATTTCTTGGTTAGCTCATTTCCTATTCTTGCATAGTTGTTCAGTATTGGTTTCAGACTGTTCTATACCGGCAACTGACTATTTTGAAAATTGTTTAAAGTTCAAAATTTTTAAATTAATTTCATTTTCCTTATCTATTTTTTATAATGTTTATGTATAAATTTACTTTGCAAGTAGTAACTTAAATGGGTATGAAAATACATCATGATGCAAAATTTGTTTCTATTACTTTAAAGCTCTTAAGTGGATCAACTGTACAGTCAATGCTATTTATCAGTCTGATGCCCAAGTGGCATGTATGGAATCGGAAGAAGTAGTAAGTCTAGTTTTACAAGGCTCTGACCAATAATCAGGTCAGGGAATCTAGTTTATTCTTTTCAGAGTACTTCACATTAGTTTTTTTCTTAGCTAGTTTCCATTTTTGGAACCTAGTGAGGCAGAAGTATATTATGATTTCTATTTTTCATATGTGGAAATTGAGGCTTGAAGAAATCAATTTACCTCTTAGAGAACTTAGCAGAAAGATGAAGTTATCAGGATTGGGACATAAAATTGTGACATTACCTTGTGGGTAAATTAGATAACTGCTATCTCTACAATGTCACCTTCTCAGGGTGTCTGCCGTGTCCAGTACTGGCCCATATTTTTGTGACGAAAACAATATTTCAGAAATAGAAGAGTTACTATGAGGGTGGGGTGATATCAGATAATCTTTTCAAGTGGGTGTTCTAATGCACTTTTTGAAATAGAGCTTATATTATGGGAGTCACCAGCTTTCTGAGTTGTCTTCTGTAGCTTAGTTTGGCGGTCACCCTTGGTTGGATTGCTATAGGACACACCCTAATGTAACACCAGATGGGCTTGATGTAAAATCTTGTTCTGTTTTAAGTCACAGTACTTAGGTTTGTGTATATACCCAATGTACTTTACATTTAGTTTTTATTTATTAGGGAATTAAATAAAAATAGTTCTGATTTAATTTCTTTACAGGTATCAGAGATAAATGTCATAACTATGTACGAAAAAAGGAAAAAAAGGGAAAAAAAGAAAGTAAAGGATGTATAGATTTGTTGGATAATTAACAGCAAAAGTGCTGTAATTTTTTCTTTGCACCTCATTCCACTCCCAACTCCCCATCTTTTTAGGCTGCTTAGTACTGAGAATTAAAGTCTGTTTTCAAAAAACAAAACAACTTATGGCAGAATGATTATCCTTATTGTCTCTATCTTTGTTCAAAATCTGTCTTTCCCACTAGAAGTACTTTTTTAAAAAAAGGTGATATGATTGGATATGTACTATTGATAGTCTTCCTGTAAGCCGCAATGAATTTTCGTCTCTGGGTTCCGTGCTCTTCTCTCCTAACTTTTGATGTATTGATATATTTTGAATATTTACATATTTTTATCACATGTGGAAATATCAGTAGCAGGGTTCCAGTCCTAAAATGAGGTAGAATATGTTGTTTTTCTTCACTTTTTTTCCTTTTTATCTGTTTATGTTAAAGGTGTTTATTGACCTGTTAGTATTTTCCTTTTGTGAATTAATTGAGACCCAATATATCTCTGTTTTGATATAGGTAAGGCACATTTAGGGATAGTTCCCTTTATTATAAATGTTATAATCACCACTGGAACTAGAGAAGGAAGAGGGACATCCTTTATTGAGTGCACTTAGTATATTAGATGCTTTACTTATTATTTCACTTTGTCTCCACATCAATTCTGTGAGGTAGGCATGTAATTACTCCATTTTATGATACTTAAAACTGAGGCTCAGAAGCAGTAGATTGTGAGTGGTTAAAAATATGGGCTTTGCAATTTTGCTGGCCTGGGTTAGAATTCCTATTTTGCTGTGTGACCTTGGCCATGTCACTTGACATCTTTGAGCTCCAGTTTCCTTATCTGTAGAATAGGGATAAGCAATACTTACCTCAGTGGGCTGTTGTGAGATTTCAATAAGGCAATATATGCAAAATACTCACCACAACTTCTGGCACATGCTAAGACTCAATAAATAATCACTGCTGCTATTACTCAGAGCAGTCAAGTTACTTTTTTATGGACCTATGACTCATAAGAAAAAGGATTTGTTTTCAAATCCAAATCTATTTGAAATCTGGGTCTTTTGCTCTTTTCTGTTTGTTGCACAGGTCCAGGGAAGAAGGATAGGGATTTCTGATAATTTTGGGTAAAAATTGAAGCAGAAACCCTCCATTATTTAAAGCATCTATGAAGATTTTGGTTAAGAAAGAAATAGAGTATGTTGATATGTCAGAATTGGGGAGGGGGCTGGCACTCGATGTTCCTGAGTATAGTTTTGTGGTTTTGATTATATGTAAAGCGCATCACTGCATATTATTGGTGTTCCAGATATACCAGTCATTACAAATGACAAAAGAAAACAATTCTGGTGATAGGGTAACCTGTTCCTACAGAGAATCAATTCTTTGAGAGTCCTTATCTAAAATCTAACCTCATTTGATGCTTCTGGTGGTACCATAAATTCTCACTTAGTGATACCTAATAAAATTGTTAGTTTAATTGTTGATTGTGCACTTTGGGGGTAGTAGTTTAGGTGTTTTAAATTTGAAGTAGGCTTAAATGCAATTATTAGTTATAAGCATTTGACATTTTGCTGTTCAATTCTAGTTGATCAATGCAATAAATATTTGTGGGATACCTCATATGTACCAGGTATTGTAAGGTGAATCCGAAGGTGAATAAACAGTATAGAGTCCTTTTCCTCCAGGAACTCATACTCTAGTGGGACAGACAGACATTAAGTAGGGCATTTTACTGTAGTAAACTTAGTGTCTTGATTATTATGGGGGATGAGAGGTGATGCTCGTTTGGAAAGATTTTTTAGAGGGAGAGACTGCTTGAGCCGAGACTTATTAAATGAATAGGACTTAGGGGAGAATTGGAAGACCTTTTCAGTAAATAACGTATCCACAATAAGAGGTGAGAAATAGCATGCAATATTCTGGGAAATACAAGCCGATTGGTATTTCTAGACTATAAAGTTGGAGTCTAGGAATTTGAGGCAAGGAATGATTTTGGAGAGTTAATCAAGGCAGGATAATGGAACATCTTGTATGAGAGGAAACTTGGCTTTTATTTTCATGGAAGTCAATGGTTTTAACAAAGTAGGGTAGGTGACTTCAGTCTTTTGACTGACATGGATCAATTTGACTACAATGTGGGGAAAAAGATTGCGGATGGGGACCAGTGTATAGGCAGGTGCATCTTTAACAGGCTGTTTCAATGATTGAGTGAGAAGTCATGCAAGGTAGTAGTAGTGGGATAAAAAAGAAGGAGAAGGATCTAGGTAATATTTAGCAGCTTAAAGTAGACAGTACTTGGGTAGTAGAATTAAGGAGAGAACAGAGTCAAGGATGACAGCCTCTAAATTACTGGATAGATGGTGGTAGGTTCTGTCAGTGAAGATAGCAAATACTGGAGCAAGTTTCCTGGAAAAGATTTAGCTTAGTTCAGTTCTGGTTTGAAGCACCTATAGGGTTCAATTTGGGAGGGGGATAGCAATTAGGCACATGGATATAGACCAAAGTATGAATTTTCCTAGTTAGAAAAAACTAATATTAGCCCATGTTTTGGTTGCTTTTCTGCCCATATTACTTTAACAGTAGTTTAATGCCATGTTTGAAAACATTCATGTCTAAGTAATTCTCAGTATTTGATCAGTGGCCTTGTTTCCCCAATTGCCCCATTAAATCAAAATTCTATATTGAATTGTATGTACACAGCCTTTAATAAACTCTTTGCTTAATGGAATCCTTTATGCTAGTCTCAGAAGTTGAATTAATTGATGTGATTGACT
Source organism: Rhinopithecus roxellana (assembly GCF_007565055.1). Classification (NCBI taxonomy): domain Eukaryota; kingdom Metazoa; phylum Chordata; class Mammalia; order Primates; family Cercopithecidae; genus Rhinopithecus; species Rhinopithecus roxellana. The sequence goes on along the minus strand of NC_044562.1, from coordinate 100,480,520 downwards.
CACTGATTTTTAAACAAAAAGCTCTTCAACATTTTGTGGTATATCTAATATCATAACTTCTATGTTTTTTAAAAAAATCATAAGACTAATGTATGCCATATACTCCAGTGCCTCTACTCTAATGCTCTGTCTTTATTCTGCAACCTGTTTCTTTATAAATTAATATGCTATTGAAAATATTACATACTTGTTACAGGTTGTTAGCTAAATACTGGTCAATTCTGCCACATTAATAGCTGAAGAATTTCATACTCCTCACCAGAGCCTTTTTGAAGACTTTGAGATAAATATGCAGATACAGTATATATTATTTTAAAATGATTTTGTATATAATTTATTTTTAAAAAATATAATGTCATACCCCTTGGGATGAGGTTACCTAGATGGGAAAGTATAGTATAGATAATATATTAGTTAACATACTTATTCTAAAATATTTATTATAGAATTCCATCTTAAAAATGTAAGCACTGACTATCCAAGACACCATAGAATTCCAAATGAATGTTAATGCTAGAAACACTTCTTCTGAGACTTCCTGTATGTGGAGAGTCAGAACTCCCTAGAGAGGTATTTTTCATCTTTTGATCATTGATCCAGCAAACATTTATTAAGCACTTACTGTGTATGATGCATTGCTGGTGCTGGGGCTCAAAAAATAGGCTTGGGTGTTTTCTAGAGAAGGATGTTATCTTCAAGGGTCCAAACGAATTGATATTTTGTATGAGATCGTAATAATGCTTATTACATTTAGAAGTAAATGAGTGTGATATGCTAACTATGACTTACATCCATTTTAGATTAATGAACTGCTTATCACCTTTTACCTCCAAGAGTTTTTCAAATGTGTATAAATTTGAGGATGTACAGTGAAACAGACAAAAGGGCAACCAGCCACTTAGATAGGTTCTCACAGGCTAGCATTTCCCCACAGAATTATTTATAATGCAGGATTTGGCACTCATTTTTGCAAGTTCTGAAACTAGATTTGTGGCACACTTAGAGTAGATCTGTATCTCAAGGTTGACTGACATTAAAGAAGTTTACGAAATTGATATTTAAAATCAGAATGCCAATTCATGTTTAGATATTGATTAAAAATAACACACACACACACACACACACACACACACACACACACACACACATCCAACCAACAAACATAGGAGCTGGATCACTCTAGTTGGCTTCACCAGATCATTTTGTTCTTGTGAACTGACCTATATGGGTAATCAGTAAAGGTCATTTACTGAGCAAGGAATCTGAATAAAGGGAGTTAGTTATATAATTCAAATGTTTAATGGCATTAGACTAAGAGAGCCTAATATATTCAGCATCACAATAGAGATAGCATTGCTATTTGGATAATTATGGTGGAAATCCTTTGTCCAGTTCTCTCTCCTTTGAATGGACATGGATTTAGATTCCCTACATCAGTGTTCAACCAAAATACTTCAGAGAGTCGTTTTCTTTTCCCCCTTGGCTTCCTAGGCTAAACCCCCCATATTCAGTCTTTAACCTATATTAATACATACAATCAGGTTACGACCAGTTCTTTCTGGCCTGGGATCCATTCATTTTCTTTAATGTGATTTATATTTCTGCTTTAATTTGTAAAATGTTGATTTTACAGCCTAACTCGATGAAGACAATCTTATAATGCCCATAAAGGATACTTCCTTCAGCTACTATTGCCATAAATTCAAACTTCCATTCACAGAAATCTCGATAGGTGATGTGGTCAGCAGTTTAAGAGTTCTTAATATCTATTTTAGATGGAGATGGAAAATAGCATTACCACCTGAGAAAGATCCTTAAGCTAGTTGTTGATATAGAGGCACTTCCAGTTTATAGGTCAGAAGGAAAAAAAACACCAAACCAGTCTCTTGAAATTATTGAAGTGATCTGACCACAGTAAATGAGATTTTATAGCAAACTGTTGTATTTCATGTTAGTTAGTAGAAAAGCTGTCTTAATTACTGAGTGTGAATTAAGTAACTTTTCAAAGCATATAGATTTATTTGGGGGCCATACATTGATTATAAAGAAATTAATCAGGTGTGAATGTGAATCTTTGAGGAAAGATTTGAATCTTCGAGGAAGATTCCAGATGTGAATCTTTGAGGAAAATGGTCATGCCTCTTCATCCCTAGCATAAGCATTGTATGCATTGTAGGAGCCCTGTAAATATTTGTTGAATGAAGGAACTACTTAAGATTAGTATATTACATATGTCTATTTAAATAATATGCTTCTGACCTACTTGAAAAAAAATTTGGAAACTTGATTTCTTGTTGTTGAAATAATCCAAAATCCTAATTTACTTGTGATTTTTTTCTGTTTGGGAATGTGTTATTTTTATAATGTCTCACTCTGAAAAAGATTTTGTAATCTTCAAATTGGTCCCAAAAGCTGATCTCTAAGTTTCTAAACAGCTTTTATGTTTTCTGATTCTGTACAACCATGTTTAGTGGAATCCACATTAATGTTAATGTAGATGTTTCCATGATACCACCATCATCATCTTCATTACTACCATTAATATCTTGATATAGCACATTTAAGGTTACAGATTTAATTCCATACACTTGTAATTTTAAAGCCAGTTCTCTATCACTTATTTAAACTGTTTTTAGTAGCATATACAAGATGGAATGCTTCAATTAGCTTTTCTTATGCACTCCAGATATTTTGATGAGTGTATAATTAATCAGTGTGAAGTCACGTTCTAATGAATTAACATTCTGGGTGTCTACACTTTTGACGTTTTTGTCATTGCTCTCATTATCATTGAAGCTGTAGTTCTCCTTACACTTGTCTATGTCAGCTCTACCTACTTCTTACTAAGACATCAACATGCAGGGCTTGATCATATTTTGAAGTGCTAGGGTACTATGTTGCTCTGTTTTCAGTTGAATTGACAATGAGAATTTCTGGTTGAGTTCTAAAGAGGCTTAATTTCTTCTGCAAGTATATAAAACATTTTCTTTTATGGCCATTTTCATCAATGTCCTTGTTTTGTTTAAAAATACACATTTTAACAAGTAATATTTACATATGGAAATATCTTATCTGTCTTCTAATCAGAGTTATGCCAATATACTTATTATTCAGATGGTCTGAAGTAGATCACTTTATTTTCAACACATCTGTTGCTTTTTAGACTGAAAAGTGGCATTTCTATAGTTTTTAGGGCTGAGGATGTATGTTTAATTTCTGATTGTAAAAGGTCTGTCTCTTTCTGTTGGAAATGTTTGCTCAGATCACCCATATATCATCTAAAGCTTGAAAACTGAGCTATTCAATAATTTTTAGGTACTAAAAATAGGCAGTACCTAATCATTTCTGTGTACTGCTTTAAAATGATTTACACCTTAAAAACACGGACTCGAATGTAGTATTTGGAAATATAAAATGACTTCTATTACATTATTACATTTTTGAAAACTACTTGAAAGCAGCAATAGATTGTGATTGGACATAACTGAGAACTATAAAAATAAGTATGAGATTTTTCTGTAAGTCTGCTGTTTGTAAGTTCTCAAAGCATGAATTTACACACTGCCATCTGTCTGAATTATGACACATTAATGACCTAATGATAGTTTTAGGTTTAATTTTTTTTGGAAATAAAAACAAACAAAAAGAAACACCCCCGTACTGCAACAAAACACAATTTAAAATAAATTATTTTTACATAAATAATCACAGTAATGCTGTTTGCATAAATTTTGGGGGATACATTTGCATAGTTTTAGTTGGTCTTACATTTTGAGTATAATACTTGTAACAAATTTGAAAAGATTTTTTTTTCAGCCAGAGAAGCTGTAGTTAACTAGACAATTGATTTCATACAACTCTATGTATATGATAATGCCATTTATGTTTTTAAAAGCATATGTGTGCATGTGTATGCATGTGAATGTGTGAAAGCAAAGAATAAGAACAAGAAGGAAACGTCAAAACTTGATATAGTTTACTTTGGACTATAGGAGGGTAAACGGTATTTTATATTTTATTCTAAATAATTCTACATTCTTTAAGTCTCTTACAAAAAATAAATTCATATGTTATTTGTGTAATTTAAAGAAAAGACAAATGAATTCAGTCAGCCATCCTCTAAAAGAAAGTGTGGAGCCAGAAAACTGATAGTAGCTCTGATTACATCCATTTAACTTTGAAATTTCAGTGAAATTATAGACTCATAAAAATGATCAGCTGTCATCAATGATAAATACTGAAATCGGGCATTTCCATGTATAAATGCTATCTTCAGATTTATTCAATACTATCTTACTATAGATTTACTCAAAATATAAGGTATTTTCTTTTTCTTTCTTTTTTTTTTGAGACAGTGTCTTGCTCTGTCACCCAGGCTGGAGTGCAGTGGTGTGATCTTGGCTCACTGCAACCCCTGCCTCCCAGGTTCAAGTGAAATCTCGTGCCTCAGTCTCCTGAGTAGCTTGGATTACAGGTGCCCATCACCATGTGCAGCTAATTTTTAAAATTTTTTTAGTGTAGACAGGGTTTCACTAAGTTGGTCAGACTGGCCTCAAACTCTTGACCTCGGGCTATCCACCCGCCTCAGCCTCCCAAAGTGCTGGGATTACAGGTGTGAGCCACTGCGCCCAGCTCTTTCTTTTCTTTTTTCTTTCTTTCTTTCTTTTTTTTTTTGAAATGGAGTCTCTCTCCATCACCCAGGCTGGAGTGCAGTGGCGCGATCTGGCTCACTGCAACCTCCGCCTCCCGGTTTCAAGCGATCCTCCTGCCTCAGCCTCCTGAGTAGCCAGGATTACAGGCGCACCACCACGCCCGACTAATTTTTTTTTTTTTTAATGTATTTTTAGTAGAGATGGGGTTTCACCATGTTGGTCAGGCTGGTCTCGTACACCTGAGCTTGTGAGCCACTGCGCCCGGCATACTTTACTTTTCGTTTCATTTTGTTTCTCTTATCTTTTCTTCTCTCTCTCTCTCATTTCTTTCTCTTTCTCCTTTCCTTTCCTTTTTTCCTTTTTCTTTCCTTTTCCTTTCCTGAGATGGGGTTTCATTCTGTTGTTCAGGCTGGAGTGCAGTGTCACGATTATAGCTCAGTGCAGCCTGGAACTCCTGGGTTCAAGCAATCTTCTCAAGTATCTGGGGCTACAGGTGCATGCCACCATGCCCAGCTAATTTTTAACACTTTTTTTTAGAGTCAGGGTTTCACTCTCTCATTGTGTTGTCCAGGCTGGTCTTGAACTCTTGGCCTCAAGTGATCCTGCAGCCTCAGCCTCCTGAGTAGCTGAGTTTACAGGTGTGAGCCACCACACTTGGCTAGGTTGTTTCCAGTGGACTTTCCAAATGTTACATACTCTGAATTGTTTTATGAGTAATATTCATTCCTAGCATGAAATGTCATACACTAAATAATGTACATATAAATATTAAAATGACATATCAATATTAAGGAAACATTGTGGCATCTGCCGGCAAAAGAAATCTGAGTAGAATGAGTTAAAACATAGAATTTCAATTCTGTCTTGTATGTAACAAACAAGTTTACTTTTAAAAAAGAGCCTTGCGGCTGGGCGCGGTGGCTCAAGCCTGTAATCCCAGCACTTTGGGAGGCCGAGACGGGCGGATCATGAGGTCAGGCGATCGAGACCATCCTGGCTAACACGGTGAAACCCCGTGTCTACTAAAAAATACAAAAATCTAGCCGGGCGAGATGGCGGGCGCCTGTAGTCCCAGCTACTCGGGAGGCTGAGGCAGGAGAATGGTGTAAACCCGGGAGGCGGAGCTTGCAGTGAGCTGAGATCCGGCCACTGCACTCCAGCCCGAGCGACAGAGCGAGACTCCGTCTCAAAAAAAAAAAAAAAAAAAAAAAAAAAAGAGCCTTAGTCTGTTTTTCTTATTCATCAATTTAAAATTCCATTGAATGTTGCTAATTTTTTACATTAAAACTATTAAAGAGAAACTATTTTTAGCAAGACAACTTTGGTATGTTGCTAATGGAGGTAGAACCTGTGGAGATAACTTAAGGCCTATGAAAGAAAGAGCAGAGCTGTGAAGTATAGAGAGCATAGAAGAAAGCTGGAGCCAGAAGAAAGAAAATAAGCATAACAGATTCAAAAGTGGAGGACAAGCCACAGACTCCACTTGAGTTAGTAGATCCGCTGGAGAGAGCAATAGAGCAAATGAAAAATAGCATCTTTTCCTCCCCTTTTGCTTTCTTCACAAAGAAATAAATAAAGATAAATCAGAATTTATAAGTGAATCAAGGAAGCTGCCTGCTTAAGCGATGAGGAATTGTGGCAATAAGATTAGAATGGTTTCTGGTAGAATCTAAATGAATAAGCATTTAGATTCCGTAGAAAGAAGCATACTTCTTCAGATATTTGAAAGCCAGGGAATTGGAGATGGGGGTAGATTGGTTAAAAGAACTGTGTCCTAAGGGATTGATTCTAGAACAATTAGCCAATTAAAGCAGGATAAAAGTTAGTGGTGCCTAGTTATTAAGTTATATTAGTTATAAACCAGTGCTATTACCAGTGGCCATCTTGGACTAATCTATTGCTTTTATCTTTTGCAAAAATGATTGTGTACTATACTGTGTGTGTGAGAGATATCCTAACTGGTCATATTCCTGAATTATCACGGATGCGGTAAACTTTGATCTTGCCCCTCAGTTGTCTTTTTACTTTAGTGGGAAAGGAGATTGGTAGGGGGTTAGGGAGACTGCAAGGCTGCCAGAAAGAACTTTCTGTGCCTTTTTTTTTGCCCCTCTTGGGAGGTGGCAATGAAGAAGGAACTTGATATTGAGCAGATGAGATGGGGTTTTGCATCCAGTTTTTGTCCTCTGATCTCTGGTTTTTCCATTTTCCTCTTGAAGTGTCTAAGACACAGGCACTGAGGGTTCCAGAAGACTTTCTTGAGATCATACTCTGTTAGAGATTTAGAAGGCTCAGATTGGCTTTTACCCATTGAGACATTTTTAAAAAATTAATCTGTTTTAATACTGTAGTAAAAATTTATCAGATGTGAGATAAACTTTACATGTGTTTCATTGTTGAAGAAAAGGTTTACTAAGCCCATAAATAATAATAACAATAATAAAAAGATCAGTATATATTTAACTTGCTTAAAAAAAAAACAAATTTTAATTAAGTCTATTAAGAATACCATTTTATTTGTAAGGTACTTTTTTCAAAATGCTTTGACATCTAGCATAGTATGTGCTCATCAAAACTTGAGCTTAACATTTATGCAACCAGTGTCAGAGGAATCTACTCTTTTTGATAGCGCTTAGCATTTTATTACTGGAAAATAGTAAACATTTATTTATTTATTTATTTATTTTGAGACGGAGTCTGTCTTTGTCACCCAGGCTGGAGTGCGGTGGCACGGTCTCGGCTCCACTGCAACATCTGCCTCCCGAGTAGCTGAGATGACAGGCACCTGCCACCATGCCCAGCAAATTTTTGTGTTTTTAGTAGAGACTGGGTTTTACCATGTTGGTCAGGCTAGTCTTGAACTTCTGACCTCAAGTAATCTGCCTACCTCAGCCTCCCAAAGTGCCGGGATTACAGGCGTGAGCCACCGTGCCTGGCCAATAAACATGTTTTTAAAAATTACAGAATTGAGCAAGTTTTCCTGTTTCTCTCCCTTTGTGGTATATAAAGAAGTGGGACCTAATATGTCAAATATGTGGCCCCTGGACAGATATTTCATCTCTTGGAATCTCAGTTTTATTTGTAAAAAGTGGTTATTGCTCTCTGTCAGAGGAGTGGTAAGCATTAGAGACAATATATTTAAAGCTTCCAGAACAGTGACTGGCTCATGGTAACTTAGCCAGAATGATAGCTCCTATTTTATTGTTAGATAAAAGAATATGAAAAAAAAGTTGAATTGCATAATAACTAAGAGACAGATCCCACAAACATATATCAAATAGTCTTCTAGGAAGGACATGCTTTTAGTCTGCTTTTAATCAACAATAATTTTAAAAATTAGTCCAAACCATTGCATGGAACACAATATATCTGGATCACTTACTGAATATTTCTGCTTTTCATCTGTTTGAGTGCTGTCAGGTAGACAGACTCAGAGTTTTTGTTTGAAAAGAAATGTGTATGCAATATGAGACTATTAATTCTGTTGTATTCAAATCAATTATTGAAGAAATAAAAGTAAAATTACCTAATTAAAGTGAATCACACATAAACCTACTCTGTTTGTGAGGGGTATAATTGAAATGGTAATTAAGTGGTAGTAATGCATTTCATTTGAGGATGGCAATTCAGAAAATGTGTTTTCTGGCAGGTCTTGGCTGCATGGTGTACCTCCCTAGGTGACCTTGTCCAGAGTGAGTTTTTAGGATGGACTTATTTACTTGTATACTAGATGTGTTGGCGAATGAACTCCTAGTATATAGCTCTGAAATTTTATGAATTTCCATACTTATGTTGCTATATGTTATATTAAATTCATGTCTCTGTTGCATATCTGGAATTCTCAGAACCACATATACATACCCCAGCAGTGTTCTTTTTTTCCTCTTACCTTGTGTAGAATCAAGGATAAAACAGAATATTCAGTTTAAAAGGATTTCACATTAGAGTATATATAAACAGACATTTTCATGAGTGAAGTTTCACCTTTTTTGGGTCAGAGTTACTATTGTCATAGGCACAGGACAGTCGATCCCTAATTCCAAATGATATATATATATATATATATATATATATATATATATATATATATATATATATTTTAATCCAAGAATCCCTTCTCTAAAAGTTTGGATGCCTTTATCACTTCCTGTCCTTTTTATCATTACTTAACTTCTTGAGTACATCTTTTTTTTTTTTTTTTTTTTTTGAGACAGAGGCTCGCTCTGTCGCCCAGGCTGGAGTGCAGTGGCCGGATCTCAGCTCACTGCAAGCTCCGGCTCCCGGGTTCACGCCATTCTCCTGCCTCAGCCTCCCGAGTAGCTGGGACTACAGGCGCCCGCCACCTCGCCCGGCTAGTTTTTTTTTTTTTTGTATTTTTTAGTGGAGACGGGGTTTCACCGTGTTAGCCAGGATGGTCTCGATCTCCTGACCTCGTGATCCGCCCGTCTCGGCCTCCCAAAGTGCTGGGATTACAGGCTTGAGCCACCGTGCCCGGCCATCTTCTTGAGTACATCTTATCTCCTCTGTGTGACTGGAAACTCCTTGAGGGCAGGGAAAATGACTTTGTAATCTCTGCAGCCTGAGGGTAGCAGACAGAATATGACTTTTAGCACCTAACCAACTGGGATAGTATCTTGCCTGTGCTGTGTTTTAGTTTCCATGACCTCATTTGTAAAATAGGGAGAGTTAGTGCTTGTCTCTTGGAGTTGTTATGAGGGTTAATAAACTTAGTAAAGCTTTTATCACAGGGCCTCATACATTTTAAGAAATAATTTAAGAAATATTCATTTATCTTTTCCACAGAAGCTGACACAGTGCTTTGTACATAGTAGTCTCTCAATTAAGAAGATTGGTTGTTTATTTTAAAATATATTATGAGTTAATATCCCTATGTGTTGGCTATCTGATTGACTGAATGCGTTAGAGACATCTCTCAGTTATTCCAGGCATTATTATTCAGATTAACCCCATAGGTTACTTTAGTTATGCTATCTGTGTTGAGGATACCAGAGACCAAATCACTCAGCTAGTCTTACCCAGAAGGCAGTTTTAAAATAAATGTACTAACGTTGGCTCTAGCATAGACAACTTTTAACTCTCTTCTCAATACTCATTCAAGCAGAATATTACATTGGACTAAAAGCTTCTCAAGTACATGGCTTCAAAATCTTCACATGGCTTCAAAATATACATCTTTTCAGCCAGTGTCACTCTAAAATTTAGAGATAGATTTTATAAAACACTTTAAGGGATACCTAGAGATTCTTGAAATGTATATACAAGCAGGTCAGAGGTATTACTGGAAAATCTGAAAGATACAATTTAAAAGTTATTGTTACTATTATTATTTTGAGTCATGAATATTTCTGATCTTCATGATCCAAATCTTTCAAGTCATAAATCACTCATTTAGTAGATATACATGAAAATGGCATGTAATTCTAATGTTGTTTTCAATAAACTTTTATCCAGTAGCTAAATTCCAAAGATTATTTAGAATCCTGTGAATCAAATGGCTCTTCCTTAAAACTGTTAAGACAGTTCTGTTTATGCCAGATTGTGAGCCAGACCTCCATTTTCTTAGAGCAGTTGTGATAATTATCACATTTGTCTGTGATTATTGTAACAGTACCTGGGTTCGTATACACAGTCTTTACAAAAGACATTTCCCCCAGTTTTATCTCAACGTTTACATTCCCCCTCAGTTTAATTCTTACTAGAAATATTTGCTTAAATATGTCCAAGCGATTTGTTACATGAGCAATCATTATCTAGTTTTGCAAGCATTTGTTTGTAATCATTCCTATAGCTGCAAGAAATAAGGCAGTATATTTAATAACTTGAAGAATACTATGTATTCTCTTTGTTTACATTGTAAGAGATCATCTTCTTAAGAAGTAGTCTTTTATTGTCTTTCACTTTGTTTTTTTTCCTTTAACATTACAACAAAATTTTGTGTTATTTGGAAGCTCATGAAATATAATTTGCTTGGCATACGGTTCTGTGAATTAAGACCATAATATCTAACTGGCATATATACGAAAACAGTGTACTTAATCTGAACTGAACTGAAAATTCAAGCTCGTATCGATATATCTTTAGTAGCAATTTAATGATAATCAAGTCATATGCATTTATGTGCCAAAACGAACTGTTTGTGGTAATCAATCTGTAATTTTCTGTTTGACATTTTTGTTCCTTTGAATTACTGTAAAACACTTTCAGCTACTAGTAGGATTATTTTAAATCACAATTAAAATTGATTTTTCCCTACTTGGGTGGGTCTTAAGGATGGTGGGGAACTTCAGTGCTTCCCCACTGCTTCCTTTTCAAGTGTGAAGTTTATGAATATTTTGGATCTTACTGTGTTCTCAGGATCATGTCTCTAGGTAGGCACAGCTTTGATGATTAATGTCTATTAATTGTGTTTATCAGTTTATAACAAAGCATTTATTGCTCTAAAATGCTCTCATGCTTTGGTATTTTGACTTCTTTCCTGCCTGTCAGAGACCCTAGCTTAGTGATTAGTATTTGTTTCTGAGTTTCTGTTTTTACCACATGTTTTTATTTTCTAGATTACTGACTATTTAAAGGAAATGATCCAGTTAGAGGATATCAGAAAACTAGAAACTTTTGATAGAACAGTAAGATCTAGTGTCCCTATCTAAAGAGAAGAAATAGAGAAGTTGTGGCTTCATTAGAAGTCTCCATAGAAGCTATTGATTATAGTCAATAGCTGCCAATTATTCAGTGATCAGAAAACATCTGGTGCTCACCTTCGTCTGTTTGCAGCCCGTATATCTCTATGTACAGGTCCTCTTCTCTCTTTCTCAGTTTCTTTCTTTAGATACTATAGATGCTTTGATGACTTTCAACTCTGCATCTAGCACTGTTTCTTTCCTCAAAGGAAATCCCACATCCAGTCTATCAGAAATCCTTGGCTCCGCTTCTGAAATACATCCTGAATTTAAACAATTCTCACCAGGCCCGCTACTGTAACTTTAGTCTATCATCATTTCCTAGTACCTTAAGCCTAAAATGTTGCAACAGTTTAACCAGTCTTCCTGCCTCCATTCTTGCTTCTCTATAGTTTGTTTTCCACACAATAGACAGAGCCTGACTTTCTAAAACCCAAATCAGATTATAACAATTCATTGCTTTAAACACAAAAGCTTTCCATTGAAACTAGAATACAACTGAAATTCCTTTCCAAAGTCTGTAAGGTCCTAAAGGCTGTGGCCCTGCCTCCATCTCTGACTTCCTCTTCTCTATTCTTTCCCTGTTCACTGAACTTTTAATACTTCTTCCCTTTTTCTTTTCCTGGACATGGCAAGTTCATTCCTGCCTAAGGACCTTTGTACTTGCTGTTTCTTTGGTTTGGGACACGTTTTCTTCCTGGTTTTGCATGAAAGCCTCCTTCTTTTCTTATTTTCATTTAACTGTCGCCTCCTTGGCAAGGCTTTGCCTGAGCATCCTAGATAAATAAGCCCCTCTCCAGGTGTTCTGTGATATTATCCTGTTTTATTTTCTTTATTATACTTAATAGTATCTGAATGTATTTAATTTATGTATTTATCTCTTCTCCCAACACACACTTGAGGAACATTTGGCTTGTTCATTCATGTAATAGGGCCAGGAATGTAGTAGACAATAAGTGTAGACTCACAAATGAACTGATTTCTTGTTCTTTCCCTTCCATAAACAGAATTCTCTGTGTGTGTCTGTAAAGCAAATAAAGTATTTTACACTGTAGCATTCATTCTAAACCCTCTATTTTAGAAATCTGTACATTGAGGTGAAAGTCACATGGGGAGAGAGTAGTACAACAACGATTAAAAAACCTTATCTTGGCCGGGTACGGTGACTCACGACTGTTATCCCAGCGCTTTGGTAGGCTGAGACGGGTGGATCACCTGAGGTCAGAAGTTTGAGACCAGCCTGACCAAAATGGTGAAACCCTGTCTCTACTAAAAATACAGAAAAAAAAAAAAAAAAAAAAAAAAAAAATTAGTGGGGTGTGGTGGCCTGCGCCTGTAATCCCAGCTACTCTGGAGGCTGAGGCAGAATAGTTTGAACTTGGGAGGCGGAGGTTGCAGTGAGCTGAGATCACACCACTGCACTCCATCCTGGGTGACAGAGCGAGACTCTGTCACAACAACAACAACAACAACAACAACAACAGCAACAACAGCAACAACACCACCTTATCTTCTGGCTCTTGGCTTGGTGTTCTTTGCTTTACATGATACACTCTTATGTTTTGGGGTGAGGCCCTGTAGAAGTAGTTAAGAATACTGACTTTCATATTATATAGACCTGGTTTGGAGTCCTGGCTGTGCACCCTACTTTTGGGTTAACCCATAAGGGATTACTGATACTCCATTGTTTTTCAACCTAATAGCTATGTGACCTTAGGGATCTTCCTTAGATTTCCTAAATTTAGTTCCTTCAGCTGTAAAATTGTATGATAATGATACTTGCCTTAAGGTTTGAAGAAATAAATGCAACAATTGCATAGAGCACTTAGCTCATTTTTTGGCACATTTGCTGTTGTCATTTATAGACTGCAAATATTTGCATATAGCTTTTTAGTATTTATTAGATAAGGCTTCTAGGGTTTGAAAATTAATGAATACCAACCCCATTCTAAAGTTACCACTAGCATTCTAGGAAATACTTTTTTTTTGCCTTAAGATTTAGAATATCCTTTTTTATTAAACAGACAAACAAAACAAGTTTGCATCCTCACATTTCACCATTTCACAAATTTATTGTGGTATTTCACAAATCTATTTTATTTTATAATGGTAACTTTATTTAGCTTTTTCTATTTGCTTTTATATTATACTTAATAGTATTTTAATTATTATGGTTGATCATCATGGTAATTTAATAGCCTCTTAGGAAGGGGAATGCTTTATAAAAACAATCAAATCTCATTCTTTAGTTCCTAGGATATTTTGGAAATACATGTATTCTTAAGTTAGTTAATTGAGTGGAAAAATTGCATGTTACAATTCTTTAGAAAAGAATGTTGACATATCTAACCAAAAACTTTGATGATAGATTAGGACCTAAAGAGAAAATGCAAACAAGTGTGTTATTGATTTCAAATTACTTTTATTTGGGTTGGATTAGCTATCTTTATGCTAGGACTTTTTGTGTGTAATATAGCTCAAATAAGGTGTTCAGAATGGGATTAACTATCTGGAAGGAAGTGGTGTTATTTACACTACTACAGCTGGAAAATATGACAATTACAAACTTAATTGATCAATACTGTTTCACATCATTATTCAATGATTAAGGACTGCTAGGTGAAACTGACATAATGGGGTTTTCTTTTTGGAAAATAATATCTTAGTTGTATTGGTATTCCACTGGATATGTAGTAAAAATGCTATTTACTGAGGACATCCTTAGGATTTAGAAAGAGAACTATGTAGTTTTATAGTTACAGAGATTCTGGTGCTGATTTGGGAAGAGGTTTGAAATTAGGATGTAAAGTCAGAATAGCATGACCTCAACTAATGTACTGTTTGCCCTTGACCCCTTCTCCACAACCTGCCACTAATGAAAGGTCTTTGATAAGTGTAACTGCCCTATACCCATTTTATTTACAGTTTTCATAGCTAATGAATAATAAGAAAAGTCCACCAGGACCTGATTGTTTACCTCTCTAATAGCAATTTACAAATGGTGTATGCTGTGGCTGTTACAAACCATGTCCTATAATAGCATTTGATGTAAGTAGCTGCTCACCATTCTGTATTGTGGTTGGAGCTGGAGAAGTAGAAAATTGGTCATTTCCCGGCAGATAGCAGTAAGTTTCAATTCAGTCAGAATGCTGTATGGGCTGTGATAGGTTTATAATTATTACCCAAAGATTGATGGGTTTTTGGTGAGTGTAAATTTGTGTAGCAGTAATCCATTAAGAAATCAATAATCATTCCATTCTGATGTGTAGTTCTTATTCACTGTTATAAATGTGTACCATGAGCTGAAACCAATGTGTTTGCTTTGTTTTTTGAAATTGTAGTTGACAGTATTGGAAATGAGGAAATTATTATAATTTTTTTCTTCAATCAAATTTTTCTTTGTGTTCCCTTGTACCATATGACATACCTATTGCAAGTCTGCATATTTTCTTTTAAAATTTTTATTTAGAACTATTTCTAATGTTTCTGTCTCCTTTTTACCATCATTTACTTTGTTGTTTAATAATGACAAATTATTTATAAGCTTAAAGTAAAGTACCTCAGTGTTTCTCTAGTCTTGAGGTGATTTATTACCAACTCTATACGGTCAGGAAAGTAGGAAATTCTTCCCTTGTAAATACAATTTTAACCTTAAAACTATAATCTCATAAAAATACAAATCTATTGTTTATTTATTACTGGTACCTGCTAGAATGCCCTTGTGGGAAGTTAGGATTAAAGCAGCATTGACCCTCCTCTCAAAGGAGCTTAGATTTTAAAGAAAGAAAGGCAGAAATCAACACACATAACATAAGGATGTGAAGAAATGGGAAAAGTGGTAGGGGAAATGTCAACCCTGAAACCATCCATTACGTAAGTTCTGAACTGGAACTTTGGTGTTATGGCATGATAGTGCTAGGGATGATGGGGTGTGGGTGGTAAACTTCATCCCATAGGGGATGTGGCCAGCATTACAAATTTCTGACATAGTGTGGGGCTAAAGAGCAGTCTAAATAGAGATTCTAGATAAAAATGATATAGGAACATAGTATAAAGTTAAAACAGTGGAGAAAGATATAAAATGAAAAAAGCTCCACCACTCAAGTAACCCTAGTCCTCAGTTTCCTGTGCTACCAATCCCTTCATTATTTTTCCATAATTTTTTAGTATATACTAGCACAATTATGTGTCTACGTATTTTGTTTCCTTTCCTATTAGTAATACAAATAGGGTTGCGTGGTGCATACTTGCCCTATGACTCAATTTTTCATTTAGGATTTTTTTTAATACCAACATTGTTCTTGGGTGCATATAATACCTTTATACACTGATGATACTTGGTGATTTAATTTGCTCCTCATTCACTGTTGGACATTTAGGTTGTTTCTACATTTTTGTTATTATGTAGACATCGTTTCAGTGATATTCTTGTTCATTCATTTACCTTCCTTACATCCTTAGGATAACTTAACTGTATATTTGTTATGTCAAGAAGTCTTTGCAATCAATATTTTAATAGATAAAGTGTGGCCAAATTGCTCTTTGGAAAGTATAACAATTTACACTACAACTAGTAATATGTGAGTGTCTGTTTTCTTACTGTGACAACAATGCATTTTATCCATTTTAGTAAATCTGAATGGGGGAAAATGGTATCTAGGTATATTTGACATTTCTTAATTATGGTTTTTTAAACATAATTTCAAATGTTTGTTGGTTGGAAATTCTGTATTTAATTTTTGTTCCTGAAGAATATTGTTGCTTCAGTGTCTGAGAGAAATTATAATTAAAAACTCTATTAGGAACTAGGAGAAAGGGAGAAAAAAAGATTTTATTCGTGATTCATAGTTTGAGGCATATTTATTAAAGGATAATGGGAGGGAATGGATGATTTGATGTTAAGTAGAAATTTTCAAATGTTATACACTCTAGAACAGAAGATGTGGCTCTTATTTCTGTATCTGCTCTAATTTCACTAGTTATCTTGGTAAATCACATAAGAAACCCTTCCAAAGTATTTAGCATAGCAGTTCAATGAAGTTCAGGGGTTAATGAAATCTGAATTGTTATATCAAGAAATCTTGCCATCCATATAGCCATTCTATTAGGGGAAAAGAGTGTGTATCTAATAAGAAGTAGCAAACAAAGAATACAGAAAGAAAAATAAGTCTTTACTTAAAAATTATACAATTAATTACATTTAAGTTGCTAGGTGAGGTATAAGGGAATAGATACCTCATGCAGAATGTAAGGGATAAGGACTTGATTTCTTTTTCTTTCCTATTTCAAGACTGGTAGAGAACTCTGAGTCTGTCAATTGATTAGCAAGTTGAATTCCCTGGAAACACATAGGCACAGCCTACTCTTGAGAAAAGTTGAAACGTGGTACTTTTTTTTTTTTTTTTGTATACTTGTTCAGGAAACTACCAGGTTTAGACTCACCCTATACTTTCTACACATGGGAAACTGAAATACCCTTGAGAGCAGAGAAAGTTCATTGCATGACATATACACTTGTACATGAAAAATTATGCATCCAAGTGTGTCATGTAGTTTTGTAGCTTCTAGTCTGTCCCAGGAATTGGATGGTTTGCAGACTGTTAGAGAGTTTGCTGAAGGTTACCTAGGACCTGGGTTTGTTCTTTGACCTAAAGAGAATCCCTAGGCAGAAGGCTTGTACCTGTATCCCTTTCCTCCTTCTGCACAATGGCAGTTTCAGTACAGAGCTGATCGATCTCCTTTGCTTTTTGCCTGTAAAATCACATTTTAAAATATCAGGCTTCCAAGTTCTTTTCTGTGGCTATGTGTGTGTGTGTGTGCATGTGTGTGCGTGTGCACGTGGACATGCACCCATACCATTCATCTCACTGAAAATGATCCTTGAATCAGTTACTTGGAAGTGACCCCAAAGGTCATTTAGAACAACTTCCTAAACAAAGCAAGAATATCCTTGACAGCACGCGTGACAGGTGGTCTCTGGGATTTTGCTTGACCGCTTCAAGTGCTAGAGGAAAGGAAGTTTACTGTTCCATTACTGATCAGCTCTAAGTCTTAGAAAGTTCTTCCTTATATTGAGCCCTCATCTGCCTGTCTGAAATGTCACTGCTTTTTTTTCTTTTTCTGTTTTTTTTTTTTACTAAAACTCAAGCTAAGTATCTCATGAGTTTTAGATGCTTTGTTATGTATTAGTGCTTGTAGAGTAGGTTTTCATGTAGGTTTTTAGAGTGTTTTGCATTGGCCCTTGTATTTAGAATACTATCATCATTTCTTCTGAGGAATGATGCCCTCGGTGTAGTGCTTAACATATATATTATGTCTTTTTCCACCTTTGCACAAACGGCTGCAAGTAAACCATGTAAGTGTGGTAAATAACAAAACCAAACCAAACCCTGAATTTATTTTCAATAACTTGTATCTTATTAATGTTACTTTTAAGCACTTTACTCTTAACTTTTAAGTCTTTTATTCGACAATTCAAATAACTTATGGTTAAAATAAAATTTTGTTCCTGAAGAATATTGAATCCTGAAGAATTCCAAAACTATGCCTATTTTGGAAACAGAAATCCATTGCTTGTGTTTGCATTTAAATATACAATTTTGACTTTGTGCATAGAATTTTGAGCAGTTACTATGAAACCTGATGCTTTGAGACTTAAAAGTAGGACATAAAGTGAAGAAGGCTATAGGGAGATGTTACAAAACTCACATAAAGAAAGTATGATCATCTTTCAGGATTTTACTTTGCTTAGGTTGTGGAAATTCACCACGGTTTCCCAGCTGACATTTCTTAAGAAAGATTCCTAGGTGAAAAAGATAATATGGAGTCTACTGAAAGTGGTTATAGGCATCCACATTTGTTCCTCTGAGGACATTAGCAACATCTGAATTAGCTTATGACTTCTTATTTCTCCCTTGCCTGAGTGGCAGTTTTACTGTGCCTTTATTGGATTTACTGTTGTAATTAGATATGAAATTGTGCCGGGAAGCATATATTTCAATATGTGCACCTTAGCAATCTAAATCGTTAGGATGGTGACTCACTCACATTTAACAGGGAAATTAGCTGGCTTCCTCTTTGTGTGAACATCTGGGGAGGAGTTGACCCTAGCTGCAGAAATATCACCAGTGTTCCAGGTCACCTGTGGCAAAATCTAGCCATGTGAAGGGTTGGAGTTTCTTTTGATTATCCAGTCTAGATTTTGTCATTCATCTCTTTGCTTTAGTTTGGAGAATTATCTAAGTAGGAGAATCACTGGCTGACAAATGATTGGATATAAATTTAAGAGCTGTGTTAGCCCATTTAATTATGTCGCTGCAGATTTGGTGAGAGTGTTTCAGCAAGATCACGTAGTACTTTTGTGGTCTGCCATCATGGCAAGAGACATTATGAATTTCTTAGGAAAGAATAATCCTTAAAACCAATTTATTTTAAAAATAGTTATGTCATAGGGCCTTTTTCTCAAACTTGCTTGATCATAAGAATCATCTGAGATACTTGAAAAAAATAAACAGTCCCAGACCTCAACTCAAGTATACTGAATCAAAGTGTTCAAGGGAGGAGGAGCCTGTGACTCTAATTCTGATAATCAGGCAAGTTTAGGAAATACTGTCAAATAGTATATATACAGGGACTTAGGAAAGAAGATAGTGGTTGTGCAATGATAATATAAGGAGCTAATTCCAAGGAGCTATGATATTACAGCATTTTACCATCATTTTACCATCAATCACTAAAATATTCCCTACTTTTCAGAAGATGATAGAAGAATGTGACTGAACTGTATCTTTAGAGTTGGGTGGTAGGCAGAGACAGTTGTAGCTCTTTTCAAGAAAAAACTAAAAATATAAACATATATGCATCATTTTATTGTGGTTTGCCCTCTCTGTCTGTCTGTCTGTCTGTCTGTCTTTTCTTTTCCTCTACCTGCCTTTGATAATTTTCCCTTTGCTTGGCTTTCTAGGTCTTTTTGATTGGAATGTTTTATGAAATCATGTGAATATTTTTACACTGTATTTTATTACGCTCTCTTTTATGTCTGTACTTCTCTCTCAGTTGTATTCCTTCAGCCTGTTTACACAAAATAGACACATGTTCCTGTTTCAGCCAGGGAGTTTGTGCATCTGTTGACACTTCAGAAATAATCAGTTTAGATTTCAACAGCTGATTAGTGTGCTGTTCTAACCAAACTGAGAAGGAATTCTTAAGAATGGAAACAGATATTATTCTATTTGGTTTTTTGTACAAATATGTAGTAATGGCCGTTTTAAACCAATGCTATAGTTATAAAAGGCCTTTGCTAAAGTTCTGTTTTTCTTTATTATACCTCAAAGAGGCTATCAAAATGTTTAGTGACCAGTATTCCACAAGTTGTAGTATTCCAGGAGTAATCACAAACATTTCATAATGGTCCTTATATTTATAGCAACTCTATGAATGTTAGAAAGAGTATTGGTAGAATTCCAGGAATATCCTACATGATCTGCTAACAGTTTCAGAACTCCAGCTTCCACATTGAATTACTACTGAATGTAAGAAATATAGCTAATGGTATCAGTGTAGCACCCAAGTACTGATTTGCCTAAGATAGGAAGCCATATCTCCATGAGTTGGAGCCAGAAGGAAAGAAGAGCTGCACATTTTAAATGCGCTTGTACAAATACTTACCTGGTTGACCTTATATTTCTCCAACAGTCTGAAGAAATAGATCAGAAATAGGATCAGACAACATAATAGAATCAGTAGAAATATTATATAATAGAAATGGAATCAGAAAGCATAAAACTAGTTTCTAAAAAAGATCCTATAGGATAACTATTATGCATCTTAATCAGTCAGCAAGTATCTATTTAGTACTTTCTGAAAAATATTGTATATAGGACAGAGAAGAAGAATGCATTTTTTTCTTCAGAAGAATGAGATTTCACAGTTACATCATACATAAATTAAAAAATTAAATAGCAGTTTAATATTTTAGATGTGAGTTTGAGACATTCAGGCAAACATAGTAAAATTATTTTCATGTAATTAAAGTACAGCAGCCTGGGCAACATGGCAAAACCCTGTCTCTACAAAAAAATACAAAAAATTAACTGGGTGTTGTGGTATGCATCCGTAGTCCCAGCTGCTTGAGGGGCTGAGGTGAGAGGATCCTTTGAGCCCCAGGAGGTCGAGGCTGCAGAGAGCCAAGATCCTGCCACTGCACTCCAGCCTGGGTGACGACATGAGACTGTCTAAAAAATAAATAAATATATAAAGTGCAGGATAAAGTGATTTCTTAGGAAGAATTGTAGGTCATCTGCCTTGCAGTTAGATTTATAGAATTAATCATTGTCTTTCTGTAGTTTTGTTACCTACTTCTGTTATAAAAATTTGTTTGCCATTCTTTTTTCTGATAACCTGAATGACTCCCCTTACCTAAGGAATGCAGTCTAGTAAGCTCTTTAGTATTTTGTACTACAGCCTTTATTAAACAGCCCAATCTATCTTTTTGTCTTCATCTCCTGAAATTCCTTTTCACATATACTGTGCTTCAGCCACAGATACTTGCCATATCTTGAATATAACATATTCTTTCAGATTGCCTTTTCTTTGCATGAACCCTTCAGCCACAGATACTTGCCATGTCTTCAGCATAACATATTCTTTCAAATTGCCTTTTCTTTGCATGAACCTTGGATTTCTGTACTTTTTCTCAACCAGGCAAACTCTTAATCCTTTTTAAAGGTGCAGTGTAACTGCTTATTTGAATTTTTAGTTAATTCCCCATATTTCTATAGCACTGAGTATGTACATGTATCTATTATAGTATTCACCACATTATATTGTTATTGTTTTATATCTTTGTCTCCCATATTAGACTTTGAGCTCCTCTGGGGCAGACTGTGTCTTGTTCATCTGTGTACCTCTAATTTTGCCCCTGTACCTGGCAGAGAATAGGTGTACCACTTCCCATTGTTTTATGAACAAATGACTAAAAGGAGATGAATGAACTTTCATGAAGTGGATGGCAGTAGGAACTGCCCTTGAAGAAAGAGAGATGGAGTTGGCTTCTTTACCTGGAGAATGAAAAGAGGGAGAGACCCAGGCTCACATAACATGTAGTCTACCTTCAACAGCAAATTCTTTTCTCCAAACAAACAGATACTATCTCACTGAAGTCAAAATAAGTGAGACTGCTTCTTTCTTTGCCAGGTACTTACTGACTACTAACTAATTATTTTTCTTCTCCTTCAGGATTGCTAGTAAAGGCCAATTTTGATCTGATATCACATGCCCTTATGCACACAGGATGTGGTAGGGATCCATATACGATGGTGACCTCTGAACCCGAGTCTATAGAGAAAGCCTTGTATTCAGTACCCAAGTCCATTCAGGTTGGCTTCAGGCTTATTCTTATAACTTGGAGCTGACCAAGATGGATATGTCTATAGCTGTGTCTCATAGTAGGGTAGAGTATTAATACACAAAATTCCTAGGGACTTCCTTATATGTGTCATCTGTAACAGAATAACAACAGGAACAGTGGTACATCCTTTCTTTTTTTTCTCCTTCTCATGTTTCGTCTTTCCCACACTTTCATCTCTCTTGTTTGTGCTGGTTCGCAGCTTTAGATTTTTAATGAAACTTCTTCTGACTAAACTTAGGGAAATTTGTTTCATCTCAGTCATTTGCTCTTTGTCAAGCTGACCTATTTCATTAAAAAAAATGAGGTTGTGGTAGGATGAGTACTTAGAATGCAGGAAAGGGGCATGCCACCACCAGTGCCCTAGCAAAGGTTATACAGATAGGGTTGGCTTTAGAGAATTACCTATGAATTGTTTTTGGGCCCCTTTTACTATTCTTTTTTTCTTTCTTAGCACTCCCATTTGCAAACCCACTTCCTTTGTGGTACTTGCTTGCTGCCTCGCTGTCCTGCTCAGTCCTGCCTGACTTTCAGGGTTGCGTGATTCTGGTATGTGTCTTCACAATCTTTCCGTATCCAAACCAAAACCTGCCTGTGGACACTAGGAACTCTTTCCCCAGCTTTCCATCCTGTCATAGAACAATTCAAGTAAACAAATTCAGGCTGAGGTTTTTGAGACTGACATAGTTTAATAGGTTACTGTTGTTTTATAGTAGCACAAATGCCTTAATAGAGATGTCTCTAGAAATTGGTTCCCAAGCCATAGTAGTAAATTTCTGATAATGGAGATTTCAGGTACCAGATTATGCTGGAGGGTTTGGAGAAGAAGTTTGGGAGAGTGAATGTTATTCTTTTGTTTTCTGTCAAATTAATACCATTAAAGCAACTGTCTTTGCAGCCTGAAGGTAGTACCAGACCTGAGTAGAGATTTTTTTTTTTCACAAGCACAAAATATTAACACTAATGACTGACTTTGTAGTTCCAAAGTGTTAGAGAATATTAGAATCTGAAAGTGACTCTTTGGCCATTCTCTGACCCTGTTCCAAATAATTTTTTGAGAAAAAAGTTTTACGTGGCATTTGTAGAGCTAAACAAGAACTTTGATTAATGTTCTTTCAACTACCTTTTTAGTTTGTTAAGTTAGTGTTTTAAACTTCTGTTGTGTTTTAATATAAGGAACTTCTAGTTATAGTTTTACAAATATAGAACACATTTACAAATGTCTTTGAATACTGCATAATATATGGTCGATAGTCTTAGCACAGAGCCCTCCACCTAGCTAGCCTCTTCTGGATAAGCAGTTCTCAGTCATGTGTAGTGTTGAAAAGGTGTGCTCATTTAATTATTTCCACAGTTGTCAAAACTCTGCCATGGAAAAGAATTTCAACTATTTTGATAAAGCCCCTATAACACCACAGCTTCTAAATATCCTTAAAAATGGAAATGCCACAGGTATAAAAAATATATTTTGCAAAAATATACCAAGTGTTTCTATTATGGTGTCCAATTCACTTATTCTAGGATAGAAGGAAAGCCTGGTGTGTTAGAAGACAGAGTAAAAAGTCCTTAATGTAACAGAGATGTCTCTTAAGTCCATTTGTAAGTCATCTTTCTTTTTTAAATAAGAATGCCTTTTTGTTCTGTATCCTGATTATATGTAGTGGTTATAAGAATCTATACATGTTGTAGAACTGAATGCCAAAAGGAAGAAAATGCTCGTATTTTTTGTATGACAACTTTCAAAATAAAATGAAGGGATTAAAGTATGTACTTTTCATTTGAAACACTGCTAAAAATGGTGGTTAAATTTCATTGAAAAAAACAACAATAAAAAGGCTTAGTTAATGTGACAATTGTAGTGGGGTTAATAGTATTATACAAACTAACACTATGAGGAAATACATTTTAAATCACAAATCAGAATTTGGGAAATACACTTTCCTCTGTTCATTGTCAAGAGTGGGAAACAGAAGTATTGTAATTAGCCTTCTGGTGCAAGTGGAGATAAATGCTGTTGTAGAGACTGCAGTGATGGATGTAGGGGCTCAAGATCAGAATTTGAAGAGGGTAGACCTAGGGTAACTGTTAGAGCCCCTGCCCTTAGCAGGGCAGAGGTCTTGACTATTGCACAGTTAACAGCTCCTTGCTATGCCTAGCATTTTTCCTGGAGTAGGTGTTCAACAACTACTGATTAAATTCTGGGGCCTACGTTCAAATCTTGGCTCCACTTACCAGCTGTGTGATCTTGGATATGTTACTTACCCTCTCCATGCCTCGTTCCTCTCAGCCCTAAAGGGTGTGAAGAACATCTCTCTCATAAGACTGTTGGGAAAATTAAATGAGATTAAGCTTTTAAATCTCTTAGCAAAGTATGGAGCACATAGTAAGTGTTCCAATAAATGTGAGATATGATTTTTCAGTAACTGTGGGTTGAATGGCAGTATCGTAAGGCTTGTGTTGGGGAGGTAGTGTTGAATGACAATTGCTCCTTTCAATGTTGGTTTGTTTATTGGGGTCAGGAGTTTTTGTGAAATTAATTTCTTTCACTGTTCAGCACAGAACAGTCAGATGTCTAACTTTTTTTTTTTTTTTTTTTTTTTGAGACGGAGTCTTGCCCTGCCGTCCAGGCTGGAGTGCAGTGGCCGGCTCTCAGCTCACTGCAAGCTCCGCCTCCCGGGTTCACGCCATTCTCCTGTCTCAGCCTCCCGAGTAGCTGGGACTACAGGCGCCCGCCTCGTCGCCCGGCTAGTTTTTTTTTGTATTTTTTAGTAGAGACGGGGTTTCACCGTATTAGCCAGGATGGTCTCCATCTTCTGACCTCGTGATCCGCCCGTCTCGGCCTCCCAAAGTGCTGGGATTACAGGCTTGAGCCACCGCGCCCGGCCAGATGTCTAACATTTTAATGTTTATTTCTTCTCTTCCTTATATATCTCAAATTCTGGGCTTTTTACCTATGGAATTTACCTTAAGTGCTATTGAGTACAAATTATGAGGTACAAGAGTTAGGTGAATTTTTTATAATATGGGTTAATTTTTCCAAATTGTGATTATTGGATGTGAAAATTGTGATTTTTATAAAATATATTTTAATGATATGTGTTTTTAAATAAACATTTTTGATAGAATGAATGCAGGTTAATTAACGAGAAGGAGAACATGCACAAGTAAAAGGAAGTCAGGGCTAAAGCAGTCATAATTGTACATTCAGAGCCAATTACCCTACAAAATGATAAGAGCAGATTTTTGTGTGTGTGTGAGACAGGGTCTCTCTCTCTGTCACCCAGGCTTGAGTGCAGTGGTGCGATCGTGGCTAGTGTCAACTTTGACCTCACAGGCTCAGGTGATCATCCCACCTCAGCCTTCCAAGTAGCTAGGACTACAGGCATAGGCTATCCTGCCTGTATAATTTTTAAATTTTTTGTAGAGACAAGATCCCACTATGTTTCCCAGGCTGGTCTCGAATTCCTGGACTCAAGCAATCCACCCGCCTCGGCCTCCCAAAATGCTGGGATTACAGGTGTGAGCCACTGTGCCCCCAGCCTGCAGAAATTCTTAAAGAGCATTTACTGTGTATTAGACATTGTTCTAAGTGCTTTGCATATAATTCACTTAGCAACTCAAAGTATAACTGTTTAGATTATTTTCTGTGACCATGTAAACATGGAAATGGATGGGATTATATAATAGAAATTATTTATGACATAATTAATTTTTCTTTAACATTGTATGTCCTCAACACTGTTTCATGTTTCTAAGCACATGCATATATTATAATTATTAACAGCTACAGAGTAATTCATTCTCTGGTAATGAACTAACCGGTATCTCTTTTTTGTGTTCCTGTAACCAAGAAAGAGTTTAACATTTAAGATGGTAGTAATATGATTTTGTTTTTCTAAAAATAGTGTTATTAAGTAGAAGGTCAATAAATTATAATCTATTATCCCTTTATATTAAGAGAGGTCCAGGCAGTGCTTTGCTATATCTAAGAGTTTTACCTTGTTTTTGCCTTGTTTTCCTTGTTTTACTCATATACAAAATAAGAAAGCTCTGATGTTACACAGTTTTTTTTTTTTCTGTCGTACACCCATACATTGTAACAATGTGATGGCTATTTATTTGCTAAAATGCTTTGAAGTACAATAAAATCTAAGTATTTATTACACCATGTCAATATTTTGACTTTTTTGGTTTATTGACATTTGGTGTTTAGCATTTCCATTGTCTTTTGGTTTTGATGGGAAAAGCTTGGTCTAATACCAATTATGACTGTTCCAAGATGGTAAATGGGACATACTTGTTGAGATTCACATGGTTTGAGTCATGCATTGCCTTTACCTATCCCTGTAATTTATTTTTAAGGCAGGAGTTCACATTATGAATTGGTTTCAGGGTGTGAACATCAGTCTCTGATTGTAATTCAGGAGATATGTGGATCTGAAGTTGATGGGCAGGGCTGCCTGGTTAGCCAGTCAAGCTCCCATTATCGGAAGAACCTCTGCTGATTAGTTGGCTATCATTTTGAGAGACCTCACTATGAAAACCGACATTTTCCCAGGGTGGCAGAGAGATAAAGGAAATATTCGCTATGTGGTTAAATTCTTCCATTGTTTTAAGCCTATAGAATTTTATTTAATAGTGTAGAGTATTTATTCAGGAGCAGACTAGTGTTATTTACTCTCTAGTCACTGTTTTCCTTCCTCATACCTCAAATTAGGATTGTTTCATAATACATTGTATTATTTTCTTAGACCAGTGCCTGACATTCATTAAAACTTCAGTAAGCATATCGAATACTGAATGAATGGAATTAGGTTTAGATCTGTGTAGGAACATGCAGTATGCTTTATTATAATGTATGCGATTGTATGTATTTATTATTCAGCTTTTTCACAGCTGCCATCGTCCAGCATTACCTACTATAGCTGTGATTCTGCCTTCTTTGAGCCAGATATAAAACTACTGTGTTGTAACTTTTAAGGGTTAACATGCATTTGCCTTCATTCTAGAAATAGGTTTATGCTTTTGTTTCTTTGTTTTTTTTTTGAGACAGAGTCTCGCTCTGTCACCAGGCTGGAGTGCAGTGGCGCGATCTGTGCTCACTACAGCTGCCTCCCGGGTTCAAGTAATTCTCCTGCCTCAGCCTCCTGAGTAGCTAGGACTACAGGTGCGTGCCACGACGCCCGGCTAATTTTTGTATTGTTGGTAGAGATGGGGTTTCACCATGTTGGCTAGGAAGGTCTTGATCTCTTGACCTCATGATCTGCCCACCTTGGCCTCCCAAAGTGCTGGGATTACAGGCGTGAGCCACTGTGCCTGGCCGTGCTTTTGTTTCTTAGGAAGTTTTTGCACTGATCAAAATCATATTAAATCAGTTGCTGTTCAGGTTCACATCTTCACACTCTTTGGAAGACTTTTGGAAAATCTCTTACCCTGAGTTTCACATTCTCTTTCATACACTTTATTTTGGGAAGGCATTTGGTTCATTCGGTGTCATATATCACATGGCCAAATAAATAATCACTATTAATTCAATTTCTCAATTCCATCCAACAGTAAATAAATGGGAGAAATAGGAAAGGAAGAAAAAATCTTGGTTTTTAAAAATATTTTATTTAATTCAAAATACCATTTTAGATGTTTCTGTAACATTTACATTTAGGATCTCTCAAAGTAAAACTATCAGAATACTTGTCAGAGTTAAAAAAAAAAACAAAAAAAACCCTTTGCACCTTTGCACCTATAACACACACACATACACACCTTTTTATTATGGAGGAAGATTTCATTTTAGATTACTCTGAGGAAGAAAATACTTTTTTTTCGAAGAAAACCTATTGTTATCATTAGCAAATACAAGCACTGAAAATATATTGAAAACTTTCAGTCAGCTATTATTTGAACTTAAAATTTGGAGTTGGGTGTCAATGTTAGAGATTTTAGGAAGATGTTTAAGGCAGAGAACCAGGTTCAAGAGATGTATTAGACATAACTGATTATTACAGCTATATTAGGAGGAGTTTCGGATTGCAGTTGCAGTGGGAGATAGGCATTCTGGCCATTGTTAGCACTTGTCATCCTTGTGATGAGTATAAAAGTAGCTATTTACCTTTATTTCTGTCAAACTTGTGTACCTTGCCCCTCCCTGCTCAATAGGTGCCACTTTAAGAATATAATCCCAGGCACATTTAGAAACATGCTAAAACAAAGCAAACACCTCCCTCCACCCCTTCCCTACAACAATTAGAAAAAACATATGTACCAAGTATCAATAGGTACAGCTTAAGAAAAGAGAGATAAGGGGAAAAAAACTGAGCAACAACCAAACTTCTTACTTCCAAAGTAAATTAACTTTAGAACATGGTTCTTTGTTTTTTAGAGAAACAGATATTTGCATAGTTAGGGGATTTCTTGAGCTTGTACCTGAAAGTGGGTAGCATATTTGCCAGAGGTAGTTTACATTTTAATACCATCTACTATGCGCAAGGGATAAATCCTAGCAAGTTTGTATAATAGTAAAATGGTAAGAAAAAGCTGTTCTTCTTGGGCTCTAAAGTTAACTTTGAAGAGGCCCCGAAAAACTGAGTTACGGAAGAAATAAGATTATTCTTTCCTCCAGGCTGATTTTGAGATGTTTAAACTCCTAAATGCTGTAAAGTTTAGGCTACTCTCTATATACCATTTCAGAATGAGTTTGAGTTATACCTTACAGATCTCCACTATGTCTCAGTGTTATCAACTTGTTTGATAGCTGTTGGAGCAAGGAGCATCCACATAAAGTAGGAATAAAAGAGACACCTTAATGATTATTTAACTTAGCTAATATTTACTGTTATCTCCAAGGCCTTGAAAGAGAAGATCCAGTTCAGAGTCACTTTTTTTTTTTTTTTTTTTTGAGACGGAGTCTTGCTCTGTTGCCCAGGCTAGAGTGCAGTGGCCGGATCTCAGCTCACTGCAAGCTTCGCCTCCTGGGTTTACGCCATTCTCCTGCCTCAGCCTCCCGAGTAGCTGGGACTACAGGCGCCCGCCACCTCACCCGTTTAGTTTTTTTTTTTTGTATTTTTTTAGTAGAGACGGGGTTTCACCGTGTTAGCCAGGATGGTCTTGATCTCCTGACCTCGTGATCCGCTCGTCTCGGCCTCCCAAAGTGTTGGGATTACAGGCTTGAGCCACAGCGCCCGGCCCAGATTCACTTTTAAAAACAATCAGATACTTAGATTACATTGGCATGCTCATAATTATTTTTATGAGATGATAGGAAGTCTGTATATTTAATGATTTCTCCACAGTTTTGGTATTTTGGGGATGCAGGTTTTTGTTTTTGTTTTTTTAGCAACTGTAGGATCAAGGGAAAGGTTTTGTTAAACAAATCAAATAAATATTTCAAACATATATTTACATGTATTAATTCATTTAATCTCAATAAAATCCTATGAGGTAGATACTAGTATTGCCTGATGAAAAACTGAGGTACAATTAAAAGCCATTAAGAGGTAAAGCTGTGGTTCAAACCTAGGTTGCCTAGTTCCAGAATCCTTCCCCTTAGCTAATAGGATAATATTTCCCAAACTGTAAATTTCAATTTATTATGGGTTGGGGAATCAATATACTGTATAGAAACCAATGCTTTAGTAAAAATGATAAGGAATAGAAAATAATAGAATATGAAATATTGAGCTGGGCCCAGTGGCTTGCACCTGTAATTTTAGCTATGCAGAAGGCTGAGGCAAGAGGATCACTTGAGCCCTGGAGTTTGTGGCTACAGTGAGCTGTGATCATGCCACTGCACGATCTGTCACTGGGAGACAGGGTGAGACCCTGTCTTAAAAAAAAAAAAAAAAAAAGAAAAAAACTATGATTATGTATAGTATTGTTTCATGAAGTCATTTTTCATAAACATTAATATGTATTTAGACATACATAGACATATGTATATATTGAAATACAATAAAAATATATTTTCTATTGTCTGGGCCAAAAATAGTTTGCAAGCCACCGAACTACACAATCTCAATACCTTGAAAATAATAGATGTTCAGTAAATCTGTACTAAGTTGAATTAATGTATTGTTAAATAAAAAATAACCCATAAACAATGTTAGGATAAAATGCTTCATTAACCAATGAAACTGTAATTGTCAAACATAATCTATTAATTTATACCTAGTCCTTAACCCAAAGTTCTCCTCTGCAAATCTTTCTGGTTGAATTTTTTATTGCTTTAAGGCTTGGCCTCTTGTCCTTTAACAATATCAAGTAATGATTTGATAGAAGTGGCAATTTCTAAAAAAAAAAAAAAAAAAAAAAAAAATTACAATTTGAATTCCCTGAAAGCAATAATTTGTTATTAACAAAATAAATTTATTTCAGCAATGCAAAGATGGATCAATAATAGGAAATCTAATATTTATCCTATTAAAGAGAACAATCGTATGATTTTCTCTATAGACACTGAAAAAACATGTGACAAAACTTAACAACCATTCTCTATACCTAGTAAATAGAAATAAAGGGAAACTTCTTCAGAGTGATAAAATGTATGTATGTGAGTCCAAAAGTCATCATGAGTCATAGGAAAACACTCAGTAATTTCAGAAACTAGGCAGATTTTGTTTGCTTTCTTTACTCTTTTTTAATATTGTGCTGGACGAAACTGCCAATGTATTTAGATAATAAAAAATAGGATTATAAAAATTTGATAGGCAGAGATAAAATGATCACTTTTTACAGATGATACGTTTTGTATCCATAAATTGCAGAGAATCAGCTGAAAGACAAATAATTTATAAACAATAAAATAATTTAGTAATAGGGAAGTTTAAATTAACATGCAAATATTTAAATGTGTAATATTTGTATTAAGGAATATGCAGAAGCATACTGAAAATGGGAAAGACACTGTATTCTTTGACAGGTAGATGCAATATTGTTTATATCTTATATTACACTTCAGGATAAACTCTTTGGAACAAAGATATATACATGAGAGATAACCATACAAGTAATAGAAGAAAATATGAATGTCTATTATGATCTTACTATGGGAAGCTCTTTTTAATAAAATTCAATATCTGAAAGTCAATTTCAAAGGATTAATTAATTTTAAATAATGAAAATTTCTACATGGCAAAAAATAACATAAATAAGTCCAAAAGATAAATGACGAGCTGGAGGTAAAATTTCCAACTCATATGATGACTTAAAGAGCTAATCTGTCTAATACATAACAGCTCCTAGTAATTGCCAAAGTACAGTCACCATCTAATAGAAATTTGGTTAAATTATTCTAACACACAGTTCACAAAAAAATACCATTGGCTTCTACACATACAAAATTTTTCTCAAGTGCACAAAATAGGAGGTATATAAAACTATACTGACATAGCATTTCTAATTCATTATATTAGCAAAAAACTGAAAGTTTTATGTCACACTGTGTTGGCAAGGCTGCAAGGAAACATGGACTTTTATGGATTGTTGATGGGAGCATAAATTTATATAAATGTGAATTGGAACAAATGCTTATAAGCTTTGACTCAGTACTCCTGTTTCTACAAATTTATCTTATAATAATTTGTCAAATGTTGACTGCACAGATTTATTCATTGCAGCATTGTTTTTAACATCAAAAGATGGGAAACATTGTACAAACAATGCCCATCAGTAGCAGATTGATTAAATAAATTAGCTATATCCAATAATTGAATATTATGCAGGTATATAAAAAATAAAAATCTTATGAATATGGAAAGATTTCCAAAATATATTGCTAAGTTTAAAAAAAAGGAAGGGGCAGAAGAAAATAAGTTGAGCAGAAAAAACCCCAGAAATGTTTACTAATAATTATTTTCAAAAACTCACAGGATATACAAGAAGGTAATGAAATAATTACTTATTTGGGAGTGTATAGATGGAGGGATGACAGCTGAGCAGATGAAGGGCTGGGATGGAACAAGACTCTTCACTAGATACACTTTTATACTTTTTGATTTTTGAACCGTTCAAATATCTACCTATTTGACAACAACAAAACAAAAGGAAAAAAACACTAATAATAACAACTAAACCACACTAAATATTAGTTTTTTTTGAGTAAACATTTCTATAGGGTGAGACTGAAAGTGTCAGCCCTTCAACTCTTTGCCAGTGGAACTGTAAGAAACTGGTATAATCCATTAATTTGCTTCTCCAACACACAATTTAGATGTAGATTCCTTATATTCAGACCATTTTTTGATGGCTTTATTTATTGTGTACATTTAATAATTTTAATTGCATTTTATGTCTTTGTTTCCTATGCATTAAGTCCATCAAACAATTAATTTCTAACAGTTTAATTAAGTGGGTAGTTTTAAAACACCAGTTGTACAAAAATCAAGACTAGTGTTGATTTTAAAATTTATCATTTTTGTATAACATGCAACTTTAGAAATGATAATATTATTTAAAATTTCTGTATATATTTTACCTTGCATATGTTTTTCTTCTTGAAATATAGCATTGCCAAATTGCTATACTATAACATCATGATAATAATGGTAGTGTTAGGAATTTATTTTCGTTAGTGATCATAGTACAGTTAATATAAATATATAGCACATAAATGTAAATGAGAACACTAAATGTCTGTTTAGAAAAGGGATTCAAGAGCTACATCTTAAGTTTTGGTAGGATTCATTTAATAGCTGTGTGAATTACTTAACCTTTCAGAAAGTTAATTTCTTAATCTATTAAAAAACAAAGTGATACTAATACATGCGTTAGGGTTGTGGTCAAGGTTGGAGTGAATGTCTTTATAATACCTAGTATAGTATCTTCAATGCAAGCATTTATTATTCCTGTGGTTGTGTTAATTATGATGTGCAGCCCTAAAATTTCAAGATGAATATTAACAAGACAATATGCACAGTTTGCCACTACCTATAAGATTTGATTTATTTGAGTAAAATAAAGGGGAGGTGGATTGTAAAATTTTCACTGCTATAATTTTGTGTCTGCTTGCATTTTTTACTTGCTGAGAATTTGGTAGAATCAACTGTTAAAATAGCATTTCTAAAATAAGTCTCCCCAAAGTGATTATTTAATGTGGAGAATTAATTACTAATTTGAAATATTTTAAATAGTAGTCAGTTATTTAAAAAATAATATATTAATTGGATAGAATAAAATGGAGCTGTTAAAAACCATGTGCTTTAAGAATGATTATGGCATAGACATTTTTTTAAATACATACATTAAGAAGGTTATACGAGTTTATATAGTAGGATCTCAAATATGTAAATAAAAGCCTGCCATATAGAAATAGATGTATATTTCATAGAGGAGAGATGAGAAGAATATACACCAAATATGAATAGTGGTCATTTTTGAGTGTTGGGATTCTTTGTGATTTTTGTTTGATTTATACTTTTCTAGATTTTACCTTTTTTTTACAATGAGCATGTATTACTTTTATATCAGCAAAAAAAGCAATACATTTTTATGTATTCTTCGAGATTGAATTGTAGGATGAATAGAATCTAAATATGTACCTTCTTTTAAAGAAAAGCGCTTTAAAGCTGTATCAACTTTGTTAGTGGAATTTTAATCCAGAAGAGTAGAAGTTGGCACCTGGAAGCACTCTTGGACGCTTTCCTATTGAGGAGGGGTTTATTTTGGTAAAGTAACACTACCACTGTAGCCCGATGGCTACTGCAGTGGGATCAGATCTCAGGTCACATCAGTTCAGTAGCTCAGCTTGTAGCTCTGCTCTCTCAAGTTGTGGGGCACAGTGAGAAGGGTTTTTTGGAAGCTGGTCCCTATGTCTTTTCATGCACACAAATCTGCTTATTATGACCACAGGTCATTGGGGATGGCAGAAGTGGTACATAAAGCTAATGTAAGCATAGCATTGTGTAAAATATTACATCATGTAGAAGAAATTTTTTTAAATTTGTAAAATTTTGTCAGAAAACCTTTTTTCCCCCCTCAATAAAAATCACCTACTTTCCAATGGATAATTCTACATCTTATAGTCCTTATTTCATTTTTTCACAGGGTATCCTAGTTGACATCAAAGCAAGCACCCATTTTGAATGTTTCAGGAAATCTCATTAAACACTGAAAAGGATAATGCCTTGTGGGTTTCTCTATAGTAATTTCAATCATTTTTTCCCCAGTTTATATTGACTCCGTTCTTCTGACAACTCAATATGGTGTCACTGCTGTTTTTGCTTCTTTTTGCCCAGTTTAGCATCATGCTCCCTGATTGTTTACATTTCACTTAATCATAACTTTTGAGATCTATCACACCTCCCTTTGTTCTAGAGATATGAAAACTGACCTGCACAGTTAGAACACAGGTCAACTTCAGGTTTTTTGACTTCTAATTCAGCATGTATTTTGTTCTATCCTGTTGCAGTATTCTTGATAATTCTCTAAAATGTTGTCAAGAAGGGCCTAAGATCTTTGTGATCTCGCCAAAGAGTTTATAAGTGTGTATATGTGTTGTTTGTTTTTCCTCCTGTAAGAATTCCTGAGATAAATTATCTAAATTTTCACTGAAAACTCTTAGTACATGAAGGTAGTTACACAGTTCCAGGAATGACTGAACTTGAACCATGATTTACATACCTTCCCTGTGAAGTGCCAGTCAGGTTCTCACTACAGATGAGCAAATCTGCTTTTTCCACAATGAGAAAAACATTTAGAGACAATTCTACAATTAGAATTTTGTGATACTAATGGAAAGTACGCATATGTACACATCCTTAAAATGAGCTATACAATTTTTTGGGAGTTCAGTGATGCCCCCCTTTAAAAGCTACAACTGTGAAGCTGTAAGACCTCACAGTGATGATCTCTTTGTTGACATAAATGTGATAAATCTTGTCCAAGAAATACATAATTCTTTGTTTTTCTTGCTAAGCCTTAAAGTTCTCATGGGCAAGGGATGAGAAACGGTCTTCTGAGGACCATTGTTTGATTGTCTTTTATTAACAGCCTGAGTGGTTTGTGATGGTCTTCTTTCACTGTGTGTCTGAGGGAACCCTAAGTGTTGTTTCTGACTCTGAGCAGGCTAATTTGCTCATCAGAGACAATGGCCCTGTTGATAAACAGGTACATTCTCCTTACTCCATCATTCTATATGTGATATAATTGATTTCCAGGTTTATGATTTTTCCCATTATAATTAATCAGCAGCATGATGTATCTGCTGTTTATCATATAATGACTTTCTTAATGGGTGGCATAAGAAATATTTTAAATTAAAATTAAAATTTTTTTTTGTCTTTTGCTGTAAATCGGAGAGATAGTTTTTAGTACCTTTGCCCAAGATTGCATATTAACCACATCTTAAATATATGTATTACTTAATGTGTTCATCATAGTACAAAGTGTGAAGAATAGAGTTATGAGTGAGACTTGAGATATTTCACTTTTAGATTTTTCAAGTGGCAAGAGACTTGTAGATATTTAGTCTCAGAAATGGAAAACCTACTAAAAAAAAACACATTTTTTTTCTTCTTTTCTTCTTCTTCTTTTTTTTTTTAGTCAGGGTTTCCCTCACTGTGTCGCCCAGGTTGGAGTACAGTAGCACAATGATCATGGCTTGTGTGGCAGCCTCGAACTCCTGGGCTCAAGAGATCTTCTCACCTCAGCCTCTGGACTAGCTGGGGCTAGGGACATGCACCACCACCATGCCTGGCTAATATCTCTCTAGAGCTGAGGTCTCACTGTGTCTCATAGGTTGGTCTCAAACACTTGGGCTCAAGCGATTCTCCAGCCTCGGCCTCCCCAAGTGTTGGGATTATAGACGTGAACCACCGTGCCTAACCATTTTTTTTTCCCCGTAAGAATAGTTAGACCAATTCTTCCTTTGAAAAACAGACGCAAGGATCTCTTAAACAGAAAAATAGTTTGGTGCCCTCTTTCCATAATTTTTTTTTCAACCACAGAAGAAATTTTTTTAAAAAAGATTGATTTTAAAGATATTTAAATACTAATTATTTGGATTATAATTATCAGTCATTATGGTAATGCCTTTTTAAAAAGAGAAATAGCTAATCATGAAGTCTAACAATTTAAAGAAAGACAGTTTAGGTAAATTTGTATCTTAAAAAGTGAAAAATTGAATCACTTAATTTTGTTACTGTATTTTAGGTCATAAAAATATACTGATTGAAGAAAATGTTTTCAAACAAATTGTACATTTATCTTTTGCCCAAGAAATCTCTTTTTATCTGAGCTAGGTAAAACTTAAGTCAGCGTAAAACAAGTTGTTTGGAAACGCTTACATCTTTTTGAAAACATTACAACGAAATAACAAAAGTTTTCCAAAAGGG
This sequence comes from Rhinopithecus roxellana, assembly GCF_007565055.1. Taxonomy (NCBI): domain Eukaryota; kingdom Metazoa; phylum Chordata; class Mammalia; order Primates; family Cercopithecidae; genus Rhinopithecus; species Rhinopithecus roxellana. Next base: position 100,444,444 of record NC_044562.1, on the reverse strand, counting down.
TCTGGTTAAGCATTGAGCTAGAGCACAGCATTTTCATGAGAGGAGTTTTAAGCAAGATGCTAACCTATCAATAGTTATGGCTGAAGAAGTTCTTTGGTTTTTGTTTGTTTGCAGAATTCTGATTTGTAGCATTTGATAATCACAAATTTAAAAAGGATCTTTGCACTTGTGTTTTGATTTTGGTCACAATTTTATAAATTGGTGTGTTTTGCTGTTTTTGTTAGGAAAAAAATGTAATATACTGACATACCACCCCCCGTTCCCCCCCACTACACTTCTTTAAATGTACCAGATAAAAATCATTTAATCAAGCGTTTTGGGAATGTTTGAGTGTGTCAGAGGTGATGTATTGTGTATAGACAAAGGTAAGAGAAAACCAGTCCAGGAATTAGAACATCATTCCTGCACTGTGTGTGCATGTGTGTTTTTGGTGTGTTTTTCCTTTGCTCTGATGGTATTCCTCCCTTCCCCCAAAACCTCTGGTGTATTTTCACTAATAGTGATATCAGGTTAGGTACTTTGGAACAGTTGGAAAGGAAAACAGCAAGGCAGAAGAGGATTGGATCTTCAGGGAATGATTGGGAGGGAAGGCAGTCTAGGGAATTGGTTTCTGTGGGTAGCTCATGAGGGAGAGCTTTGCAGTAGAAGAGGAGTCAGACCTTTTGGGAGGGTCAGGGGAATAAATGGGACATTTCAGGGAGTCCTTGGAATTGAAAGAAGCAGTCAAAGCATTAAGGAAAGTCTTTTCGACACTACTTAAAGGAAGCCAGTGAGGGAAAGCAATGAGCTCCTTTGAGAAAATTCTGGGATAGGAGCATGGGGGCCTGGGAGGGGAGGGAATCTCTAAAGTACCTTTGTTGTTGGCTCCACATAGGTCCCTGGTGTGTGAAATGATCTAGATAGGTGTAGTTATAAACGGGTTGTCCCTGTAAATCTGTTTGTATATGTGAATGTCTTTCTGATTTCCTCTTCTTTTTACATTCTTATTTGAGTATGGGAATGGCTGAAGGCTTTATTGCTATCTGTGTGTTGCATGCTATGTGGATCTTTTAAGGCGTGACCTTATCAAAGTTGGCATCTAAATGCAAAAGAAAATGCAGGGCAAGCTTGTTCTAGTTGGGTTCCTGTCACCAGACCATAGCAATTTGGAACAATGGATACATTACCTGAATTCACTGGGAGCAAGCAGAGTCCCTGCTTCTATGCATGCCCTTATCATTGTTTAAAATAGTGCTTTGTACTCTGCGTACCATCTGGAAGAGAACATCTCCTTCTCATTCTCTTCCTTTCCCTATTCTTTATTAATATTTTTGGGGGAATGCTTTCATTTCAATAATTAGAAAATGTGGAAAAACAAGATTGCAAGGTTGAGGTGAAAGCAGTACAAGATTGGAAGAATGAAACTCTTTTCTTCACTCAGTAAAATGATACTTTTGGCTCAAGGCCTGAGGAACATAGGCGAGTTAGGATGGTGCAGACAGGACTAGCAACATGTCTGTTAAGGAATGGGCTGAGAACCCCTTGCCTCTGCCCTGTGGTTTACTACTGAATTTGAGTTGTAACTCTTTGTTTTTTTTTGTCCGTTACAAGCAGTGGTAGAGAGATTACACACTAAGCTTTAAAACCACAGCAAAACAAAACTTTTAAAACACTTGTGTGGTAGCCTCAGAAGACAGGTTAACACATTCTGTTTCAACTGTACTATTAATGTTTTTTGCAAGTTTGTAATACCTCTAGACATGGAGGTCTTTTTCCCCCTTACTTTTTATCTATATTGCAAATTGAATCTGAGGTGTGGCATGTGAGCATTAAAATAATGAAAACAAAACACAGTTTTATCCAGGAAATATGTAATTTTGAACACTAAAAATCTTTTTAATGTATCATGTATGTAATATAAGTATCATCACTTTTATTCAATACATTTCAAAATATACTACTCTTTTTAGCAAATTCAAAATCCTTTTAACATTTTCTTGTAAATCTGGTATCACTATATTTGTAACTAAGGAATTTTATGGTGAGATTATTTGAGCTTTGTTTATTTCTGTAAGAGTTGTTCTAAGCTATAAAAACAAACATCTTTAACACATCTGTATAGATTTTAAAATAGCTTATTTGTAGTTTAAACTATCTTCAAATATTTTGCTATATTTGTATTTCCCCTAATTATTCAAAGTTTACAAAACAAACATTTATTGAAGATCAGAGATGTCATAGTTTTTTTGTAAGAAGACATTTCCTTTCAGAGAGTGAACATAGAAATAAGGAAGGTTAAGGAGATTTCCTATCCTTTCCTTAAAGAAAAAAGGCCTATTTATCACTTGCCATCTTATACTCATTCATTCATTCTCTCATTCACTATACATTCAGTAAGTGCCCACTAAAGTTTTCTTAAGCCTTTCTTTTCATTCAGTCTGCTGATTTGATAAATCAGAAGGTTATCTTTGATAAGTATTCATATAATACTTTTTATTATCCTTTTGTGATTATTAAGCTGTCTGTCCAAGCTTTGAAGACAGTCTGCAATCCTTCAAATCTAAGCATTGCCATTAGTTGTGATATATGTGTATACATGTCTTTTGGTCTCTCTATCATCATTTATCACAGTCTATCATTGTTTACCCAAAGGAATAACTAGCTACTGACTGAATGACCTTGTGTGAATAAATTAATATCTCTGAGCCTCAGTTGACTTACCTGTACAAAGTGAGAATAATTATATTTTTTAAGATTGTTAGATTAGTTGTATATTTAAGCCCCCTCTATAGTATTTAGAACATGTGAGGAGCGTGGTTACTTATTATTGGTTATATTGCCATTATCCTGACCACTATATGGACTTGACCCTCCAATTCTTTCCTTGGGTCCATGCCATCTTACCTCTCTTATTTTTCCATTACTGCTTATCTCACAATATTTGAGAGTAAAAAGGAACTTTTTTACAACCAAAGGCTGCCCATTTCTCACATGTGCTTTCATCTTGATGCCTTCATGCATGCTGTTTTGCTTGCTGTTGTAGAGCAGCAGAATATTACTGAGGAAGCACTTCTTTTTTAAAAAAATTTATAGTACAGCTGGATATATGGCAAGAAGAATAGAATAATTGATTATTAGTTAAATCAACATATTATTCTGTAAATTCAGTAAAATCGAGACCCCCCTTCCTTTAAATATTATATTTAGTCTTATTAAAATTTATTTTGCTATATGCTGTGGATTTTTATTCATTGTTTTTGTTTAATTTCTAATGAAGAATTATTGAGATTTTATGAGATTGACATCTTATTTCCTTTAAAAATTTCCTATTGCTTGTACATTGGGAGCAAACCAAGAAGAGGTGCAAAAACAACCTCCCAGCTTGTCTTGGTGAATTGTGAATTGCTCTGGTTTATTCTTGTTTGTATTACATTTAATGAACAAGTCCTGTATGGTACTATGCATTTTAATTCAGTTTTGAAAATTATCAATTTGCAAATTTTGTCTTTTTCCACTTTCTTTTTCTGCTTCAAGAGCTTATTACCTTTGCTCCAGCTGAATAAAAGTTGGGCAAACAGATACCCTGACAACTGCCAACAGCACCACGCCTTGACTTTCCTGGGTACAGAAAGTAGTCAATATTTCTGGGACTACACATCTGTCCCGTCTGAAAGATGCCACTCACAAATTGTAATTTAAGTACAGTATGACTGAAAAAATGAAAATCACCACTTCTTTAAAAATGTGTATTGTATGTGCTTCTTTCCTGGTTTTACCAAAAAAAGTAAAAAAGATCCATGTAGCAGATTCAGGTCTATAGCCTGCAAATTGCTTCCTGTTTGCTTGCATGGTGACAATGTTCTAAGTGCCAGTTTTGAATACTAGTAACCTGTCATGGATCAGTTATCTGCAAGGGCAGGTTTATTTGTTATGGGAGGAATGACATTATCTCCTGTCCTTTAGACAGAGCTAAAGTGAGAATAAAGTGGTAAGAAAGAATGTTTCTTTGAAGTCTAGGTGTGAACGTACTATCATTTGTGCTACGGATTTGATTGCCACAGCTACTATCATTAGCATCTTGGACCAAACATGGAACAAGCTGTACTATATTTCATGTATGATGGAATACAGAGACTGATTAAAAATACTCTTAAAGGTGCTGGATTATTCATTTGATACCTGATTGTTATAAGACATTAGGGTCAGGCTTTCCTTTGTGGACATAAACATTTTTAATAATTGCTTTTTAAAATTATATATAAATTTAATTTTGAGCCTAGGTGAGGATTTTCTTCATTTGAACTAATTTTTTTTTTGTGTGTGATCTCAGAATTATCTTAATAGTAGGTAGTGTCAGTTGCCAGAAAAACTTCAATGTGAAGGAAATTTATATATTATAATTCTTTCCTAGTGTTATCTTTAGGCAGACTACAGTGAACCTATCTATTCTATTTTAATTCTGATTCCTTTTCTGGATAACCATAGGTAAAGGTAGTTTTAATTTGACCTCTAAAAGAAGAAAAAAATTTTCCAGGTTGGAGAAATAATGAGTAATGCTGGTTTAGAGACTGCCTCTTACCTTCTTCTCAAATCTTAGTCACTACCTAGTCCAGTGTTTTAAATAACTAATGAAAACATTTTTATGGTTTCTGAGATTTTTTTTAAAGCAGGCTCGAAAGATATGAAGTAATTTACTGATAAGCCAAATTTTAACATTATAGACATAAGAATGTTGTCTGTCCATCTCACTTTGTTTCATGGTAATATTTTTTCTCCTAGGTATAGGGAAAATAGGGGATTTTGTTTAATCAATAAAGAGATGTCTCTCTCTCTCTTTCTTCCTCTCTTCCTCTCTTCCTCTCTTCCTCTCTTCCTCTCTTCCTCTCTTCCTCTCTTCCTTTCTTCCTCTCTCTCTCTCTCTCTCTCTCTCTCTCTCTCTCTCTCTCTCTCTCTACCATGGCAGCCCAAATAGGGTTCAACTGTGTAGGTAGGATCTGTATTATTAATTTTCATTATGCCAAAACTGATAAAACGTTGTGTTGAAATCTTAAAGCACTAGAAAAGTAAATACCTAGAAAGTATTATCTGTTCTGTAAGAAAAACAGCAAACTAAACATTTTAATATATTATTGACTTTGTTGGATTTATAATATTGGGACTTTTCTTTATACAAGTACCTGGCCTTTAGAAAGAAATACTACCTAGAGTAGCTACAGGTACTGTTAAAGTTGACAAGTGTTCCTAAGTATACTGTAGTTAGATTAGTGTGAGGAACTTCCTTAAAAAATTTAAGTGTAAACCCGTAAGGTTACTTTAATTGGTTGTTTTTCATAGTTTATTTGGTGACTATTGCACAGTAATGCTTTGTATTAAATCAACATTAAGTTAGAATTCAGTGGTTGTATTAAATAGCCTTTTAAGACAGTATGTTAAATACGTGGCTTTCACCAAGGGGCCCCTATGGTATTTGGCAATTTTACTATTTTTTAAAATTCATACCTAGTTTGAATTGAGATTCATGTAAGTGAAACACCATTAATAAGGATTTTTGGTTTTAAATTTTAGTTTGTTTTATTATAAAACAGTCCATATCCATCATTCTTAAAATCAAGTATTCTTTATAACAGTCCTACTTCATATGCAGTCTGTAGCCTGGAAAGCATTTGTTACCAGTCTGCCTTGAAATTAAATATAGAAGTTGAGTAAATTCTTAAAACTGTCACAAAAGTTTGATAGAGTAATAAAAATTGGGGGCTTATATTTTGTTTTTGTCAAATTTGACTTTATTATACGAATGTGATGAATTAGAAATTTAAAAAATCAATTGGTCCTTCCCACAGAAGGATATTTCATTTAAGAAATATCACTTTAGATGACATTAGAAGAGTTATCCATGTGCTTAGTGTCAGTTAGCTTAAATGCTATACATTAAAATATAAACATATCTAAAAGCCACTTAGTAACTTATGTAGATAACCATATAATTTTTATAAAGTAACCTTAAATGAAAATGAAAGCTAATTCTTTAATGAGTCTAAAGCAGTAGAGCCTTTACTCATATACCTAGTAATAACTATCATTTATTAAGTGCTTACAATGTGCAATAGGGTGTCTTTTATCTTATTTAATCCTCTAAAAGCACAACAGGATAGGTTCCGTATTACCCTCATTTTAGAGATGCCAAGCTAAGGGTCAGAGAGGTTAAAAATGTGCTGATGGTCACTGAGCTAACTAAAAAAGCTAACATTAAAACATGCTTTTGTTTGTAATATGATTACACATCTTGTGCTTCACGTTTTTTTCTTTTCAATGAGGAGGTAATAACATGTACTGGGTAAAGAATATTGTTTTGTGCTTGTACATAAAGCTGTGTACCACGCTGTATATCAGGAATTAGTTAGAGCTAGAAGGGGAAAGCTCAAGCATACAAATCTTCAGTGCTGAGTTGGTATAGGGAGTAAGATGAGGCTTCATCACGTACGTTGCTCTTGATCTCAGAGTCTGTTACCACAAATTGTTGATGAGCACAAAAATTTAAGGATAACATGTTCAAGTTACACTTGATACAGCTTATAAGATAGAATCCCTTTTTGAAAAAAGCAGATGAGATGTGATTGTTAAACGGCATCTCTCTACTCTTCATGTGTACATAGATATTCAACTTTCAGAAAGCATGTCTATGATATTTGCATCTTACAGTAATATTTACAGTATTTGTTTCCTTCTTCGATCTCTTCAGTTATCTTTATAAAAGAAAGGAGGGTGGGAGGAGGAGGCTGACTTGTCATGTAGCTTCCCTCTTCAGATCTTCATCAGTATATGAGTAAACTCAGTTTACTAGATGCTTCACTTCTGTAAAATTCTGTAAATCAACTAGCTAATATTTAACTGAATTTATATCTTGTTTTCTTCATTTGGTCCATTTGATTGCTGATCATTGATATTCATCTGCCTAATTACCTTTGGACGTGTTTAAAGATTGAGGATAAAAACTATCAAGGGCAAGATTAAAAGAGGTGACTGACTCCCTGATTCTCTTCTGCCCTTGAAGGCACTGGATAATGGAGAAACAAGTGCTTGCATGTGTTGGATTTTGTTAGTTGGATCCAGCTCCAGCAGAGTGACAACTGAGGTCACGTCAGCACCTTGGAAGGCCGGGAAGCTGGAACTGGAGCAGCTGAGCCAATCCCCAGACAAACAGGTTTTAACCGGGACAGAGTGAGAGAATGCTTTGCTTTGGAAACTCTCTGCCCATCACCTAAGGCAGTGATTCTATTCCTATATATTTTTTCTGCTCTCTGTTCATTTTTATGTAGACAAGATTAGTTATGAGGACTTCTTTCTGTTTATATATGGCAAAAGGTAATTGCAAAGTAATTATGTTAGACTTCGAGATTTTTTTTGTTTTCTTCAGATTCAGGAGCAAAGAAATGTTACTTTTGAAATTAAGATGGTGTGATGGAAGGATCATTTATGGCAGTAGTAAGGGTGATCATTTGTTGACTATCATCATTTTGTGTAAGGTTGAATGCCAATTAAATGTCATGGGTACCTCAATATGTTTAAATATCTTCATATTATATAATACATATTCAAACCTCTTTTGATTCCAGGAGGAGATTTTCTTATAAGTCCTAAAATTGGAAACTTGGATTCTAGTCTCATTTTGCAAGTCACTCTACTCTGTAGTTTATTTATTCTCAATATGTAGAATGGTGGTTCTCAACTTTGGCTGCACATTAGAATCATCTGGATATGTTTAAAAAATACTGATATCTTGACTCCATCCCATACCAATTTAATAAAAATAGGGGTAGGGCTCAGGCATTTATAATGATTTATTAATTTCCCCAGATAATTCTGATGCACAGTGAAGATCTAGAGTCATGGATATAGAATGATATCACTGACCTAACTTCTGTGATTTTTTTGAGGTTGATTAATTCATATTAACTGTTAATCACTTTTATAAAAAGTTTCTTCTAATTTATAGGGTCTTTTTCAAAAATGTAGAATTAGAAGGTCCTTTAATATACTTCTGTTCCTTGCCAGATTACATTCAACCATTAATTTAAGGTAAGGATGTTTGACAATAGATATTGTAAATGTGTAATTATATTTTTTCACTTTTTAATTACAAATAAAAATTTGATTTGTCAGCAAGTACATATTGATAGAGAACAGAGGGGGTGAGCTGGAAGTTAGGGGAAAGGGAATGGCATTTATTGAACACTTCTATGTGCTATGTGTCAGGTTCTATGATACAATCACTTCTAATGTAGGAGTCACAATTTCTGCTTGTATATGACGAAGTCAGTACTTAAAGAGCTATTAATTAAGTTTAATCATATTTTGTAAGTCATAGATTCTCAAGGGTATGATTGATCTTAAAAGTCATTTGAATAACTCATCTACTGCACATAAAGGCTAAATGTGAAGGTTTCTGAATACTTTAAAATATGAAATCAGGAATGAATGTTAGGATTTTAAATGTATGTCATCAAGAAGTATGGGGAAAAAATAGCCCAGAGAGAGATATTTGGTAAAATGTTATACAAGTTATACAGTGTAACTGTTTGCTTAATGGTGTTGAGTTTTAGTTTTACTTATTTTTCAATTATGACAGACATAGAAGTTTTTAATTCTTTAGCTATGATTATTAAAACATTTTGAAATATTTTATATCAATTTATATTATTATAAATCCGATATTTCCAACTGCTGCATATTTTTTAGAATCACCATAGTTAACTAGAATGATTCCCAGTTGTACTAATTAGCATAAAAAGCTAATTAATTATCTCATTAAACTGCATGCCATCAGCCTTGATTTTACTGCATATTTGATGTGTTATCTCTTGGTCTTTAAAAATATAGAAAATAATAGTTTAGTCTTTCAATAATTGATTTTAAATTGGCATTTTTCAAAAAAACTTTTGTAATCTCAGGAATTAATAATTAACACAACAAATTCATCTTTAAAATGCTATAAAAATAAGAATATAGAAGAAATGTTCATCCCAACTTTCAATTAATGAAATACACTTTAAAATAATAAAATACCATATTTTACTCACCATATTATAAATGATGAAAACTACTAAGATTGTTTAACATCAGTAATATTGTGCTGGTTTTATTGATTACCTTGGTAATGTTGTTTATACACAGTGCTCATGCAAGTTTAAATTGACACCTCATTTTGGATGGCAGTTTTATATAGCCTGCCTTCTCTTTTCACCTGATAATGCCTTCTTTAAGACTTCAATTTTAAGAAACCTATTAGAAATACAGACAGGTTTATCCACAAAAGTGGACACTGGAGTGGTATTATTGGAAAATACTTTCGGTACAGTGCTTAGGTAAATCATGGTTATTCCATAAGTTGAAGTATATATAGTCTTAAAAATTATGCTGATGAAGAATTTCTTCATGACATGAAAATGCTTCATGACATGTTGTTATAGACAGGTAAATACTTTATAGTGTATTATATATATGTCCATACATTATTTGTTTATCGATAGATAAAATCTCAACTTTTTTTAAAAGAAACATGCTAAAATGTTAAAAGTAGGGGCAGGTTTAGGTACTGGTTTAAATATCTCTGTAAATATCTGTTTTTATATAGTGAGGCATTGTTACTTTCATAATCAGAAAAAGAATAGAAAACAACATTTTTACATATAGTTAGCAGCTTTATTTTGGTCGGGCCATGCTTGATTTGCTATTCTTAGACATTCTAAGACATTTTTAGAGTCAGTATTTTGTATTGATTCTCTGGCTATCAAGTTTCTTTCATGTGAAATTCGCATCAAGTTTAGAGTGTGATGCTCTCTTGGTCAGGTAACATATCCTTAGTGAATGGGTGCTATTTTATTGAGACTTCAGCTATACCCTCTTCTCCAGTACCTCTTCCAGGCTCTTTTGGACATATCTTCTGGCTTACCTTCTCATAAGCTGTATAATATTTAGTGGTTACTGTAACCCGGAGATGGGTTCCTTATGACTATCAATTACTGTTAAAGATACTACAAATGGGAATTTTTTTCTCCAATCCATACTATTTAAATTTTATTTCAAATATCTATAATTACCTCTTTAGTAGATAGAAACAATATCCTTAGATGAGCTAGAAACACCAAATTGGGAATTTTCCCCGAGTTTTGCTTCTGTAGAAACTTAATAACTTATTTTTCTTTAGATCTAGTGAAATAGTGAAGTGTGCTTCTTAGCATAAACGGAAATGTTAATTTGTTCAACTTTTCATTAACACACATTTCTACCATAAGAATCTTTAGTAAAACTAGATTTAAAAAATTTGAAAGACATACTGATTTTTACAAAAACATTTTAATCTTTAAAATTTTTATGGTATACCTGTGGTTAAATAACATATGCGTGGTTTTAAATTTTTGATTCTTCTATGTTTAAACTCTTTTCAGTGTCTAGATAAATCTTTATTTTTTAAACCTCTTCATTGAAGATTATTATTTTTTTCTAAGAGATTTGACTTTACATATGTTCATTGTACAGACTATTTTAATTCAGTGATTCCCATTAATTGGTCAAGCACCAGTATGATGTTACCCAAAGAGTCTAATATGCACCCCAGTTTGGGGATGACATTTTAAGATGAATCTTGGATATTTAAAAATGATTTATTTAGTATATTTTACAACATTCTAATTTTTAATTTAATGATATGTTTTGGTCAATTTTAATTTACTTTATCCTAAAAGAAAGCTATCTATATGCACATTTATTCAGAATTCATTTTAATGTTTACTTACTTAAAGAGTTTATCTATTATTATCACATTTACACTGATATTTCCATAGTTTTCCCCAAAGTCTGTAACTTTGAGTTCAGATCTGAACTTCAGGTTTGTACTTTTAGTTGTCTTTATGGATGTTTATGAACAATTACAAATAACATTTGCAACTCAATAATTTAAAAACTCATAATTCTCATATACCACTTCACTCAAATTTATTCTGTTTCCAAAATACCTAATGTCTTTTATTAATATAACACTGTCACCTATATGGTTCTTCAGATTTGAAATCTTGGAATCAAATTACTTAATATTCTTTGTTTCTCATACTCTGTCATCTGGTATCTTGTTCTTTTTCCTTTAAGATTTCTTTTGATTTGATTCTGTCCTCTCTCCTCTTGCTGGTCCACATCTTATCTAGCCCTTCTTTACCCAGCTGATATTCACCCAGCACTTATATATATAATTATACTGATTGCTAAAATATTAAAATACTTTTGTATAGGTTAGAGAAAGAGACTTTTCCTCAAGTCCATTGAGCCCCTATACTCCATCCCAAGAGCTTTGTGGGTACCCTGCTTAATATGCTGTCAACTGGCTAACCAGCCTGTGTCCCAGCCCATGCATCTCAGCCTCAGTGTGCCTATGGATGTTCTCTACCAGGCTAGGGGGGGTCTCAGATTCTTCCAGGAAAGATGGTATCCTGGTGTCAGTGCTGGCACACCAGCAAATAGTACTTACATGGGCCCCTGAAGCTATGGTAGTCTCTTGCCAGCTCTCTCCTGCTATTGCTTGTGGGAACTGCAGCCTCTCTGCTGTGTGCCAATTTATAGAATTGTTAAATACATAGATATCACCCTATCTTTACTCCAAGCTTCATAACAGTTATGGTAGATTGGTAGCCCCTTAGTTACTCTTTATTCCTGTCTACTTATCCATCTGACATATTCAGCAGAGCCAGATGAATCTCCCGAATTTTATCACTCCCCCAAGAGATGGAAATTTGAACCCAGTTCAAACTTTTTAATCAACTCACTTTACCATGTCTGCTTAACTTGTTAATCCATATCTTTCTCAGATGAACTCAGGTTTATCTTCTCACACAAGATGTTCTCATTTACCTTTTTATGTTTCCCTTTTCGCATGGTCACGTCTCTGAAGTTCTCTATCTTGTGCAGTTTCAAATCAAACATTTCCTCTAAGTTATATCTCGATTATATTTCAAGTAATTCCTCCTTGAAACTTTTACTAACTTCCCAAATAAGAATGACCTTCTCTTCTTAGAATCCATATAGCAGCTTATGTCTTACAATGTATTAGTTCCAGAACTGGAAAGTTCAAGGCCACGTAGTTCATCTTTCTTCCCAACTTAGAAACCTTTGTGCAAAACGTGGTTTACAATGAAGATTTCTTCCAAGACAATAAAGCTAGTGGTTCTGTTATTGGGTATTTCTAGTTATTCCTTCAGTTATCTGATAAAATATTGCTTGAGGCTTCTTTGGGGTCAGGCACTAAGCTTGCTCTACAGCAGTGAACAAAACAGACAAGGCTTTGTCCTTATAGAGCTTACAGTGTGAAAGAAGGCATTACAAATGTGAGCACATATGTAAGTATGTAATAATTTATATTAGATGCTGTAAAATAAAGATAATAGGACATTATAATTGAAAAGAACATCAGGTCCTTAGTTTTATATTGACAATTTAGAGTAAGTGAAATTTAAACTATGGAGGAGGTAAGGAGGGGGCTACTCAGATAGCAGTAGAGTATGTGAGACCAGTGCGTATGTGCAAAGGCCCTACAGCAGGACAAAGTTGGCTTTTATAATACGTTCACCAAAGAACTGAAAGACGGCCTGTGAGCCTACTATAGAGGGAGATGGAGTGGCTCATGATGGAGCTGGAGAGGTGAGAAGGAGCCATGTTATATACATTTTTGTTTTTTGAGGATTTGAGGAAGAAGTTTGGATTTTTATCCTAAAAGCAACAAACAACTATTGAAATAGTGTTGAACACTGACTTGGTAGAATTTGATTTATGAGTTTTTTAGGTGTTGGGTGGGAAGAAGAGCAGATATTTAAATCTAGAAATGCTCATCTTCTGTATTACTTGAATAACTTTCTTAGTTAAGCAAATACAGAGCAGGTACGCAATCATTGTCATAGAGCAGAAAACTTTCTGACTTCATTAATAAAAGTCTGCCACTCCCTGAGAATGCACTTGTATTCTGCTCTGTAAAGCTGGTTCCTGGGGAGGAGATCAGTTTACACAAGATGCCCAGTGCCTTCTGGGAGAGAAAGAACTAATATCTAGTCTCTGTTGACATAGAGCTGTGTGGAACTGACTCAATCCCGGTCTCTGGAAAGGGCAATGAGATTCCTGAAATGAAGTTACATTGAGGACAAAAAAGGGACCCCACCTGGCAACCAAGATTCAAGAGAAGCCCTTTTGAACTGATGGGGCTGATGATAGAAAATTATGTATGTGCTGTCATCAGTGTAGTTAGTACCTTAGGGGAGAACAGCTGGTAATGGTAGTTGCAAACACAGAAGTAGAGCACCCTTGACTGAGCTGGGCACCAAAGGAAATAGGATCATCACTGTAGCTTGAACAGGGTGGCGGGATGGTACCATCACAGGGGGGACTAATATTGCTAGGTGATAAAAGACCATTAGCCTTGTGAGTAGCAGATTAATTATGGCTTACCAACTCTCTGCATGGCATGGTATGTAGACTGAAGTTCTGGGGAAAGTGAGAACTCTAGCCAGCTATATTTGAAGTAAAAATTTAAATATGACCATAATTGTACATTGAAATGGTAGAGGAGGTTATTATGGTTACAGTTTATAAAAGAGAGCTTATAGGCCAGGAACAGTGGCTCGTACTGTAATCTCAGCATTTTGGGAAGGCCAAGGCAGGAGAATTGCTTTAGTCCCGAAGTGCAAAACCAGTCTGGGCAACATAGGGAGATCCCATCTCTACAAAATAATTATTTTAAATTAGCTAGGTGTGGTGGTGTGCACCTGTGGTCCCAGCTACTCAGGAGACTGGGGTGGGAAGATCACTTAAGCCCAGGAAATCAAGGCTGCAGTGAGCCTTGATTGTGCTACTGCACTGCAGTCTGGGCAACAGAGTGAGACCCTGTCTTAAAAATAGTATGTGTATGTATACATATACTAGTATAATAAATAAAATAGATAAATAAATAAAAATATAATAAACTAAAAATAAATAAATAAAAATAAATAAAAATAGTATGTGTACCCAAACACACACACATACACACACATGCACACACATAGCTTATACTGTCTTTCACAGAGTGGATTGGAAAATGTAAGGGAAAAAATAGGGAAGCTAGTGGCCATGGAGAGGACCAGCAATAATTAAGTAAAATATATTAGCACTAGAGTGACAGTTATACAGAGAAATAGAATATTCTTTCTTTTATTAAGATCTCACATCTTTTTTGCATAAGCTGCTTTGGTCCCACATCTTCCCTAAATCCAATCTTGATCTCATATCTACCTTTCCCTGTTGTTTTTCTCTTGGTTAACATCTCTAATTCCTTCTTTCTTTAGACAGATGATTTCTGGAATCGAAACTCAGCCATTGAGGGGATCAGGTATCCTTGTCAGCTGTGTGTCATGCACAGGTTTGATAAACATGCCTTGCAAGTTTCTTTTCAATCTTGTTAAAGTAGCCCTGTGGCACACAACTTCAGATCTGTTTTCAAGTTGACATCTTTTCATTAATCAATACTCTTTGGGTGTGGTTGTTCAACCTGTTATAAATGTACCTCTCATATTATTTCCTACATATTTCTCCATATTGACCTCAAGAACACTTGAGAGCTTTCTTCAGATTTGGAATTAAGTTCATAATGAACAAAGTCCACATTTTTAAACTATCAGTTTAATAATTCCATCAACAATAAAAATATTATTTTTAGTGAACCCATATTGGATCATACTTTTTAAAAAGTTGTTACACAAACACTTGCCTTCCAATTTTAATGGGTTCATTGTAAGCATATTTATCTTAGATTTGCAAAATTCACATCCTTTGCCTTTAAAAATCATAAAATTAGCCCATCTCTGGTCCTCTGGCACCTTTCCTTTCCTCTGAAGCACTTCAAAATGTTCTTGCTGTAGTGTCCTGATCACTTCTGCATCTCCTTTCTGGTCCCCAAAATATATCTCATCTGAGCCTATATTAACTTCCTGGGTTTGCTGTAACAAACTACCACAGACTGGATGGCTTAAACAACAAAAATCAATTGCCTCACAGTTCTGGAGGCTGGAAGTCTGAGATTAAGGTGTAAGCAGTATTGGTTTCATGTGAGGGCTGTGAGGGAGAATCTGCTATATGCCTCTCCCCTGGCTACTGATGGCTGCTGTTATTCCTTGGTGTTCCTGGCTTGTAACTGCATCACCCTCATCTTTGCCTTCATGTTCACAGCATTCACCCCGTATGCATGTCTTTGTCGAAACTTTCCCTTTTTGTAAGGACACTAGTCACAATAGATTAAGGGCTAACCCTACTGTACTATAACTTTATCTTACCTTAATTCATTACATCTGCAATTTTTAAAGAACCCTAGTTTTTAAATTGACTTATTTTTTGGTGAAAATAGAGTATGATATAAAACCATCTTATTGTATAATTATCTTCTGTCTGTCTGTGTATAGCCAAAGCATCAGATAGAAATGTGAATGCCAAAGTAAATGAACCTGGAGTTAGTGACAGAAAAGACCATGTTTGTTTAGTCTCCTTTAGAAATATTAGAGGAAAAGAAAAAGAAATTGGACTTAACCTAAAGGCAGAACCAAGATGTTTACAGACCTTACCAGCCTTGACTTCTGCATAAAGACACATATACGTTAGTGAGCAGATTGAGATAGTTCTGACTCTCTACTACTGGCCCCAATCATATGGCCTGATTCATATAAATTCACCTTCTTCACCATGTTCCTGTGACCCTCTAGGAATCCACTGTCACCTCGCATATGTCCAGAAACCATTCTCTCAGCTGTCACTAGCACACACTGCCCCCATTTCTCCCCTAGTTCCCAAATATTTGCATCCACAGTTCAGGAAGTCAATTGGCAAAGACCTTTTGTTGTTACTCCCTATCAGGAGAAAACCAGTGCTTGTGTCAAGGATGCCACGTGTGGCTTCTGGGTGTTTTGGCAGGAAGTCTCTGCCCAGCTGTGTATGATGTTATATTGTCTGGGCCTTAAAGAAGCTCTGCTAGTGCCCAGAGTATCAGGAAGTGTCTCTTGATCAGTTTCTGGTCATAGTCTCTTTTCCAGAATTTCATTTTAGTTCTATCATTTTTTGGCTGTCATTCCTTTACTATAAGCATTTAATCTCAGGCAAGGAGTCCAATGAAGAACAGATGCTAGGCTCTACTTTTCTCTCTATACTTACCTTTTACTAACCCTGAGTTCAATTTCCTCCTCCTTCTCCCCGTAACAGAATAAGGGTTGCCATACATATACATGGTTACAAACCAGATTGGGGCTGGAGAGTGGAGGTTAAATTTTTGGCCCATGATCTGTCAGCCAAAAATGTTCTATTACAAAAGCAGTAGATTTTCTAGTTAGAATTATTCTTGGGAATTGTAAAACTTTGCATGTTTGATGTACTTGAGGAACAACAAGACTATCAGTTTGGTTTGGTTATAGTGGTCTGAAGGAGGGGAGAGATCCGTAGGGGATGATCATATATTTCAAAAATTATCTGGGTTCTATGTGGAGAATGGACAAAGAGAGAGGACTGCAAGCAAGCTGGCCTGTGAGAAGACCTGCGCGGATGTGAAGAGGCCTGTGCTGAAGTGAGAAGGTCTGCGTGAAAGTGATCTGTGTGAAAGATGGTGGTGGATCCAACTAAACTAGAGCAGGAGCAGCGGGGATGGTGAGAAGTGGCCAAATGTCTTTTGTAAGTAGAGCCTGTTGGACTTGCTGATGGATTGGAAGCAGCATGTGAGGGAAAAAGAGGTCTAAGGAGTGACTGCTAGTGTTTGGCTTAAGTAGCCTGGTGAATAGTGATGTCACTGATTTGGGGCAGGAGAGGACTTGGGGAAGTGAAGAGCTCTGTTTTGAACAGGTGAAGCTTGAGATTCATTCCTAGAATCTCAAATGAAGATGAGTCTTAATCAAAATGTCTTAGCCAAAGGATTCGAGAGCCAGGATGCTCCTGCAGTGTAGTGCAATTAAGGTTTCCCTTAAAATGCAGCAGAGAACCAAAGCTGCCAAACAGTTTTTTAAGATTTAGTGTCCTCACTTATAGGTGGGGATATATTACTTATTTCACTGGGTTCTTTGAAGGTAGCATTAGATAATGTTTGTGAAACTCAGGGTAATTCTTGGCAAGTAATTAGCACCTAATAAATATCTTCAGTTATTGTTATTAATTTTCATAACATGAACTTTATTTATTTATTTATTTATTTATTTTTGAGACGGAGTCTCGCTCTGTTGCCCAGTCTGGAGTGCAGTGGCGCAATCTCGGCTCACTGCAACCTCAGCCTTCTGGGTTCAAGCTATTCTCCTGCCTTAGATTCCCAAGTAGTATGATTACAGCCACCCATCACCATGCCTGGCTAATTTTTATGTTTTTAGTGAAGAGGGGGTTTCACCATGTTGGCCAGGCTGGTCTCAAACTCCTGACCTCAAATGATCCCCCTGCCTTGGCCTCTCAAAGTGCTGAGATTATAGGTGTGAGCCACTGTGCCTGGCCAGGAACATTATTTTTAAAGCTGATTTTAAATATCAGCTTTGGAATGAGATAGGATATAAATTAATAATTAGTAATGGATAGTCATTTCACATGTGCAGTATATATATATATATACACCACACTAATGTAAATAAAACAACTTTTTCTTTTTAAATGAGTTGCATTTTCATCCTCAGAACTACAAAGTATTAAAATCAGGATTTTGAATTTTATGCGTACATGTGAGGAACTTTCTGAATTACACGTGTGATTAGTGACATGAGTGTTTGCTGCCTCTTAAGATTTGCCATGCCTTTATGCAAATCAAAGTTCCCACAGAAATAATGAGTCAAATACAGCAACAGGCAGTATTTAAATTAGCATTTTTTTCTCTGCTCTGCGTGGGTCAATTTTACTGTACAATTGCATATCAAGACCTTTGATTTGCTCAGGTTTTCCACTGATTTGACTTCCCCTACCTTTTGTTTCAAAACCTAAGATGACCACTTTAAGTGTACTGGTACTGTGGAAGGTTTTATTCAGAACAGAGCAAATATATATTAGAGAATATTATATTGATACTCTCCCTATTGCATTAACAAAGAGATCTTTATGGAGCAAAGGCCAGATCACTTAATAAAACCACAGTTTGTTTTTTGGCAATAGTGTTGAACCTGGAGGAAAGCCAGTCTTACTTAGCTAGTATAAAGTTAGATTCCATTCCATCAGCATAATAGTTAATAATAGTTGATTGACAGGGATGTGAAGGGTGCCCTCTTTTCCTCCCCCCTCCACTCCCATTCCACACTAACCTCTCTAGGGAATATGCCATTCCTTTCCCCATTCCTAAAATTCTTTGCTTGAGCACAGCCAGGGGCTGCTTGACTGGTGCCTGACTGTTTGGAGGCTGGAGAGTAGAGGGTCTCTCTGAAAGAGTTCCTAGTCCCTGTAGTCACTGCTGAGGAAGCCTAGCAATCTCTGGACATCTTTAGGGATATGCAGTAAAGGTGAGCTTCCTGGCTAGTGTTTATGTGTGAAAAATAACCATACTCACCTGAACTACCTTAATACCATGGGATCAAGATCGCTTTTGCTTCCCTTCAGCCACACACATTCATCTTGTCCACAGAAATTTAGAGCTTATTTTAGTCTGTTTTTTGTAAATCGTACATCATATCATATATTATTTTGCATTGTTAAAACTATATTTTGGGGGTGTTTAGTACTGGTAAATTAGTAACATTTGCAGTTTTCTTCCAACCCTTTTTTCTTTTTGGATGTAGGTATTTGCAGGATATGAACTATTCAAAACAGTTACAGCATTCCAAAGATTCTTTCCCTGGATTCTACATGCTCACATGGAGTTATATTTAAATGCTAAGAAGTATTGTTGAATATTGCCGAACATAAGGTTCACTAGTACAGTGTTTAGGTGAAAATTCAAAAGTTTTTTTTCTAGGTCCAAATGATTTCTGTTTTGAGTGGAATAATGATTCCTGTCCTATGCAGTTTTGTGTTCTTTAATTTGGTGAAGTTGGCATTTGGTGTTGCCCTCAGTTTGGGTTAGGAATTATTCTTTACCCCACGTCTCACCACTACAGAACCACTTGCTAACTTTTAATCACCACCTTCTCAAGTTTAAGAACTTGGCCAGAGTGATCCCGGAAAGTCTCAGCATTTTCCAGTGAGTAAAGTCCATCTCTTTTGGAGATCTTGACACCTATCATTAACAAGGCTGCAACCTCCTTAAGGATAATTGAGAAAAGAGACCTGCTCTTCTGTATGTATAGCAAAACATGACGAGCTTATACAGCAGGATACAATAGTTCTTAAATAGAGTGCATGTATTGTCTGGCAGGCTGACCCAACATCATGTTGCCTCCTTCATTCTACAGATTATGTTATGGGTTTCAGGTGTTTTTCTCAGGTCAGTTTCCCTATCATTAATGCTGCAACACCTTTGCTGAGTAGATATCCGCTCTCTCATTCTTTTATTACACCATGGTGAAACCAGCACTGCCAACTCTCATGAGTTGATGAATAAACTCTAATTTTACTGCATTTATAAATAAAACTTTAAAAATAGTTTCTGGAATAAGATCACAGTGAATAAAGTCCTAACTAGATTTTTAAACAAAGCTACATTTAAATGAATCCCATTGAAATATGTTAATATAATTAGTGTTGGTATGTTACTATAGAAGCCCTAAGATGTCAATAGTGTCTGACTTGCCTTGCTGGCAAATTTTTCTCATAATAAGAACATATGTCCAAAAGGCTTTTTGTTTAAAAACATACATAATTTGAAAAACATTTAGTTGCTCTTTAGTGCATTTTAATAAAAGAAGGAGCTCACCTTTCGATTTAAAAAATGCTTACTAAAAATTGCTTTTAACGTCATCTGTTTCTAAGTGTTTCTAAGTGTTTTAAAAGAGAAAGATGACTTGGGAAAGAATTCAGCTTGATTCTGTAAACATTTTTTGAACATTATTGTGTGCCAGCCACTGTGTTAAGTGCCTGGAATGCAGAGATGAATAAGATTGTTCTTAGATCATAGTGTACAGTGTAATAGAAGCAGCAGTTAAATTATATTTGCAGTGTAGATTCACTATTCTGTTAGGAGCCATTAATTTCACCAAAATTGGTCAGAAAGGGATATTCTTTTAGGAAATCACATTGAAGCTGGACCTTGAATCATGAAAGCTAGAAAACGAGGACAAATGAGGACATCCAATGCAAAGGGATACTACATAAGCAAAGAGACTTGTATGTATGTGATGGGGAAACAGGGAAGGGCTGTAAAGTTTACAAAATACAACTTCAACAGGGTTTAATGTTATTGTATTCTTTCAGATTAGAGAAGGGCTGATAATATTTTTTGGTGTGTAAAAGACCTGAAGATAATGCTCATCACCTGATACTGGGACTTAGTAGTAACAGAAAATACTTAAGAAAGGGAGAGTTGAAGGAACCTTTTTTTTTTTTTCAATTTCTTTTTTAGAGTGACATAGATATATTTTATCATTTAATGATTTTTTCAAAAATCTTTATGTAGACTTTGTTACTTCTATGAGATTTCATATATGTTCATTTCCTTACCCCCAATCCATAATAAAAATGATTACTAAGCACTTTTCTAACACTGGCCATAAGAATGAAATTAATATTGCTGTGAGTAAACTGTAGTTTAGGAAAATCTTTTGGAGTGGGGAACAGAACTATTATTTATTGAGTATCCCTATATGTTAGGTACTGTGTGAGGTACTTTCATATACTCTATATAATTTACTCCTTAAAGCATCCCTAGAAAGTTATTATCTCAATTTTCTAAGCCAGGGAAGCATTCTAGGGAAACTGAGGCTGACTAATATGCTCTGTGGTATATACCTGGTAAGTGACAGGTTTGGGATGCAAAATCAAGGTGGTTGAATTCCACATCATATGCTCACTTTACTGTAGATTAGACAGGTGTACTTGAATAATTGGTAGGTAACAAGTGTCAGTTTGGGTGTTTAAACTGAGGCCTGACTTACTCTAAATAATCTGTATTCTATCCCCAACCTTTTTGGCACCAGGTACTGGTTTTGTGGAAGACAGTTTTTCCACAGCCTGGGGATTGGTGGGGGATGGTTTTGGGATGATTCAAGTGCATTACATATATTGTGCACTTTATTTCTATTATTATTACATTGTTATATATATGAAATAATTCTATAACTCATCATAATGTAGAATCAGTGGAGTCCTGAGCTTGTTTTCCTGCAACTAGATAGTCCCGGATAGTCTAGGGGTGGTGGGAGACAGTAACAGATCATCAGGCTTTAGATTCTCATAAGGACCACACAACCTAGATCCCTGGCATGTGCAGTTCACAATAAGGTTCGCCATCCTAGGCCGGGCGCAGTAGCCCACACTTGTAATCCTAGTAGTTTGGGAGGCTGAGGTGGGCGGATCACCTGAGATTGGGAGTTCGAGACCAGCCTGACCAACATGGAGAAACACCATCTCTGCTTTAAAAAAAAAAAAAAAAAAAAAAAAAAATATATATATATATATATATATATATATACATAAAAGAAAAGTTAGCCTGGCGTGGTGGCGCATGTCTGTAATCCCAGCTACTTGGGAGGCTGAGGCAGGAGAATTGCTTGAACCCGGGAGGCAGAAGTTGTGGTGAGTAGTGGTGAGCTGAGATTGCGCCATTGCACTCCAGCCTGGGCAACAAGAGTGAAACTCCGTCTCAGAAAAAAAAAAAAAAAGGTTCGCCGTCCTATGAGAATCTAATGCCCTAATGCTGCAGCTGATCTGATAGGAGGCAGAGCTCAGGCAGTAGTATGAGAGATGGGAAGTGCTTGCTGTAAAAACAGATGGAGCTCATCTCCTGCTGTGTGGCCAATTTCCTACTGGTTCCTACTGGTCCCTCGCCTGAGGTTTGGAGATGCCTGCACTAGAACTTATGTTTGAACTTCAAACATTGTAAAAGCAGAGTGTTTTCATTACTTAGTGTTTAATTTTAGTGTGTCTTACTTTCTGGCTATAGTTTTTAATAGACTTTTCAATTATATGGCTCATTTTAACTGAAGGTTTAAAAAGTCATTTTGTTGTCTCAGAGGTATAAAATTACCATCAAATAAGCAGACATATGAAGTAGAAGAAATATAAAATGCTTTTCTGGACCTCTAAATGAATTGTTAAAAACCCTGCAAAGCAAAGCAACATTTCTCCTCTGAAATTATATTTTGCAAACATATTTTAGAAGGAAAACTTGAACTGTCAAAAGTAGTGAAATGTCCCCAGTGTTTATGGATGTAATGAGTTAATTAGCTGAAACCCCATTTAAAAGAATTGTCAGTGAAATTTATGAGTCCTTTTGCTATCTGTATGGAGTTGACAGCAGATGTTTCTTACTCACACACTCTCCAAACTTTGAAGAAGATTATTTTTAACCCTTGCTTCATAATAGGCAAGTTCAGATGATCTAAATATTTCTTCATATTCTGTATACTGAGTGTCTTGAGTAATTTGAATGATATGGGATATTGACTATATATGTGTTAAGTTCCAAATCCAACAAACTTAGAGTTTTAAAGTTGACTTAGTCAGAGGGTTTGCTTCATTGCCAACATTAGCCCAGATTCTTTTGTGTAAATGGGCCTTTTCTTCCTTTTACCCATGTTTTTATCATTATAAATCTTACCATTTCTTGCATGAATATAACATCATAGGATAAGCTAGTAAAAAGTACATTGGCATATGAAAGAAGAGACCTATTGACATTTGCTGTACCTTGTATATTTGTTCATATTTCTAGATAGCTGTTTTATTTCCTTAATTTGGCTGTAAACTTCTTGAGAGTAAGGATCATTCTTTATCATTATTTTTATTCCCCAAACTTAGCACAATAATTTTTCTATTGTAAGCCTTCAGTATACATTTATTGCTGCTTTATTTTCATGAAAAACTGTTTTAACATATAGCACATAACACTGTATAGAACAAAACTAGAAAAATTTCTGTTTGACATGTTATCAAAATCCTAGATTTTTCATCACTGTTGGGTAACTTGTAGTCGACCTCACTTGCCTTTAACTTGATCATGAATCCCACTTGCTCTTCAGAGACCTTTCTTTAGGTCTGTAATGTTCTTATTAAAATATAACTAGTTTAGTTCTTATTAAAATATATTTAAAGACCTGCCTGACTTTGCAGCCAGACCTCTGACCTTTACAGCTGAATATCGTTAATGGACTCAGATTCTGGACCCTACCCCCAGAGGATATTAGGAGGGGTGTAGTAGCTCACTAGTTTAGTACACAGTCGCATTTAATGTCAGTTCTGGTCTGACCTTGGTACCTCACTTCCTCAGGGCATGAGTTTATGGTTTCCTCTCAGGGTCTTGAGTTTCTTGCCCTGGAAACCCACTTTCCCCATGACTGGCACCTGATGATCACTCCATTTTTCATTCTCCATTGCATTCGTACTTGTTACTCCCTCTTCTGGGATATCTTCCCACCAAGCGTGACTGGTGAAGTCCTCTTCATGTTTCAAGGTGTAATTCAGTCATCTTCTTTGAGAAACCTTCCCCAACTTATCCAAGCTTCTTTGGTATCTTCTCTTTACACCTGAGTCCACACATCTATTAGTGCACTCATCATGCCATATTCTCATTATTCGTTGACTTTCTGTCTATGTTGGACTTTGAGCTCTTTGTAGTTCAATAAATGTTTAAGAGAGTGAATTACTTCTGTGACTTTGATTTGGATCATTGCCAATCACCTGTCCTGCATCTACTTTGAGGATGTTATAGATACTGGATTTAATTGAATCTACTAATGACATACTCACATACCTGTTCCTTTTTTTTTTTTTTTTTCTTCTTCCGTTCTGGCTAATATCCTGATTTCAGTGTACCTTTGGGCCATCTTCCAGTTTGTTGATTGCTGGGATAACCACTGGGCAGCTCTGTATACTGTAAGTCTTCCTGAACTACCTCCTGTACTTTTCCCAGGCCTGGTATGTCTCCACTTGAGCCTCATGGGCAAGGGTTCTGCCTTACTCATCTTCCTAGACTGTAGGCCTTCACCGACCTAACATGTCCTAACATGTTGGACATATAAATAGAAACTCTAATTGCTTTTTTATTAGTTGTAATAGATTTATACTAAAAAAACTCAACCTAACACCAAATTTTTTTTCTTTATGAAAGGGATATTTAATGATTAGGACTAATTTAACAATAGGTCAAGATGGTGCCAAACATTTCATCCCTTATTAAATGGATTAGAGAAGTAGCTTAGTAAATAGCCTTCTTTTCCCTTCCATATGTGTTACAGTTGTCAAGCCTATTAGAATATTTAGGATTTTGAGTCAGTGATATGTGTGGTATCATTAAACCATTTCTTGCCATGGCTAGCCCATGTCCTTTATCTTAAATTTGTCAATGATTTAAAAATTAATGTTGTTCCTTTAAAAATATTCACTAGATACATCAAAATTTACTAGATGTAAGAAAGTGTTTAAAAGTCTTTTCTGAACATTTAGTTCTCATTTATTTTGAACTAGTCTTAATCACTTGCATTTTACCCATGTCTCTTACTGTCATACATTATTAGAGGGTTTTTTCACTTATTTTCTATTTCAACCATTTTCAAAGTTTTCTGAATTATAATAGTTGCAGTTTTGTAACTTTTGCTCCCCCATTCATTGATTGATTTGTTCTCCTCTTTTTTTCTTTCCTTTGATGTTGAAAATTAAATATATAGAGAAGTAGATGTTTAATAAATCTTTGTGCCTCCAGTCAATGAGCTTTAATAGTTATCAATTCTAGTCAATATTTTTTAGCCATATCCCAAAATACTTTCCCTCCCAAATTATTTTAAAGTAATTTCCAACTTTAGAAGTTCACTGATACAGTATTTGTAAATTATGGGTGGGCAAAAGAATCTCCCTTTCCATATTATCACATTATAACAGAATATGACAGGATATCCATATTTATCTATCTATCTCTATATAGATTTTTTAAATATACACTTCAGGGTAAATAGAAGCTCAAGCTTATCTCTTTTTCTCCTAAGAAAGTATTTTTATTTCTTTTGTTCCTTTGAACTTTGTAGTTGTAAGTTGTGGGAAATGGAATTGGGTACATGTGTTTTTAAGTGTTAGTCAAATTTCTTGCTAAATATTGCTTAGCAGTTTATCAGATTAGGTGATTGGTTTCTTAAAAAGCTTTTGGCAGGGTTCCAGGTGATAGGAGAAGTGAAAAGTAAATTTTAGTTGTGGCAGGTGATACAAAACCAAATACAAAGTGTTGTTCATTTAGGGTATGTCATAGAAAGCTGGGCATCAAATTGGAGGGTGGAAAACCAATGGGCACTAATTAGATGCCTTAAGGTGGGTAGCGCTTTGGGAAAAATGGAAGTTGCTCCTAGGAAAAAATAGAGAAAGTAAAAATCAGGAGATGACAAGCTTTGCCTCTTTTAATCATATTTTTACTTGGGCTGGCAAATGTATCCTGCCCAACTGTGGTGGGACAATACAAGCTTTCTCTCTTGGTAGTATACAAGAAATTTATGGTGATGGTTTATAGATGGAGATCTTTTCTTTTCTTTTTTTCTTTTCTGTTCTCTCTCTGTCTCTCTCTCTCTCTCTCTCTGCCTCTCTCTCCTTTCTCCTTCCTTCCTTCTTTCCTTCCTTCCTTCATCCTCCTTCTCCTCCTTCTTCTTTTTTCTCTTTTTCTTTTCTTTTCTTTCTTTCTTTCTTTCTTTTGTTCTTTCTTTCTCTTTCTTTCTTTCTTTCTTTCTTTCTTTCTTTCTTTCTTTCTTTCTTTCTTTCTTTCTTTCTTTCTTTCTTTCTTTCTTTCTTTCTTTCTTTCTTTCTTTCTTTCTTTCTTTCTTTCTTTTTGTTCTTTCTCTCTCTCTCTGTCTCTCTCTTTCCCTTCCTTCTTTCTCTTTTCCCTTCCTTTCCCTTTCCTCCCCTCCCCTCTCCTCCCCTCCCCTCCCCTCCCTTCTTCCCTTCCCTCCTTCGCTCTCACTGTGTTACCTAGGCTTGAGTACAGCGGCGCAATCATGGCTCACTCCAGCCTTGAACTCCTGGGCTGAAGCAATACTCCTGTCCCAGTCCCCCGAGTAGTTGGTACTACAGACATACACCACCATACCTGGCTACATTTTAAATTTTTTGTATAGATGGGATCCCACTATGTTGCCCAGGCTGGTCTTAAACCAGTGGGCTCAAGTGATCTACCCACCTCAGCCTCCCAAACTGTTGGGACTACAGGCATGAGCCACGACACCCAACCAAGACTATTCTTTATAGACCTTCTCCCCCTTCTCCCTCAACAACAACAAAAAGAAAATTCGACAACAACAACATATAGCAGCAATAGCAAATGCTGTGTTCAAGGTTTATTTTTCAATAGATTTAACTTCACAATGATGGGCTAGTACTACTGTCATATCAACCTGACATATCAGAAGTTAGTACTCACCATGCAGCTATTGTTTCTCATAAGTCTGGAAACAGAAAACTCAGAGAGCAGTTTGGTTGTGAACACAGTTGGTTAACATGGGAGAGAAGAATGACTTTGGTTTGGCAGGAAATGACAGCAGAATTTCATTCTATATAGTGGGCTGTCCATCTGGTCTGTCCACGCTGAAGAGACAGATAAATGAGAACTGTCAAAATTAAGTAGCTACTCACTCTATTTCACTAAAATGTAAAATTACCCCTCTGCACTCACTTTTCAAAGGGATGGAGAAACACAATATTTAGAAGGCAAAGCAAAAAACAAAACCTAAGCCCAACTCTTCAACTTACTTACTAGCTGTGTGATTTTGCTCAAATCAATTGAGTTTTCTGGGATTCAGTTTTCTTGTAGGTTTGCTGGGGATAATAATGGCACCTACTTCATATTCTAGTGTGAAGATCTATTGAGATGGAAGATTTGAAAACACTCTGAACTACATAGAACTATTTAAGTATGAGTTACATTATAATATAACTCATAAACAAAAGAGTTTCTCAATCTCTGTAGGATACTGATTTTGTTTCTGGAAAGAATATAGTAATTGTTCCTGTGAGTTGAGATCTAATTTAATATTAAGTAAAGGGAAGAAAAAACGCTTATTAAAAATAGAAAGTACAATTTTTAACATTTTCAACAGAAGATAAAGTATTACTGTCTACATTTTTAAGTTTTCTTAGCAAGTTCAGCCAATTTTCTCTACCCTTCTAAAATAGTATAGCAAAACATAAATCTTTGTATTCATGAATTTTTGTTTTTGAAGGACACACAATCTGTTTCCATTTGAGGAGCTGAGGATACAGGGATATGTAGGTTTATCAGTGGGATCCTTAGTAGGATTGTAAAGCTCTTAAGATGGAAAGGAATATGAAATCTTATAATCTAACCCACTTGTGTTATAGATTATAGATTTCAGAGAGAAATATAGATAGAATTTTATCTTCCAAACTAGTGTGAACATGATTTTAAAAAATAAGTACATAGAATAAAATCAGAACTGGAAGCCCAAAGGTCAGGTTAAAAAAATTTAAAAAACAAATTGACAAAGATGTTAGATTGTTTCCCATTTTTGTAGTTCATACTTATTTACTATTTTCATTCATTTTGTTGATTGACAGCATTCACTATAGATAAGAGTTCATGGCAGTGGTTTAATATAAATTATTAGAGAAAATTTAAATACAGAAAGTTCAAGAAATTCATATTTCTTTGATGGAAAAAAGACTAGTATTATTTTACTTGAGCTACAGAATAATACAATTTAATATATATAACACTTATGCTTTTCATGGATACATTTTAAGAACCACTGATATAAACAAGTGACACATTAATACACTTATTTGTTCACATTATCATATTCATTCGGTGTTGGAATTCTGTAAATGAAGAAAAGTCCTTAAAATAAGCCTTCTCTATACCAGATTCAGGGAATATCATGTACATAAAATGGATATTTATATAATTATTAAGCAGCTTGCATAAAGATTCTCTACAGTCCTTTAGGTAAATTTGTACCCATGTGTAACAATCTTTTATTCCGAGGAAACCAAAATTTTCCTTGAAATGATTTGTATGTTAGTTGCATGTCTTCTGATTCACAAGTTCATATACTTTTATTTCTTAATAGTGAATTGTAGAATTTGGATGTAGAATTTGGAAGTGGGACATCTCTCAAGCTTCCAAATAATTTATCCTAAACAGTTGAAGATAAATAATTATTCCATGGTATTAAGTATAGGTAAATGACAGTATCTCATTTATTCCTGTTTACATATTAAACATTTAATTCCAAAAATATTATAATAACCAGCAGTTAATATACGAATTTAATTTTAGAGTTAAAAAGCACTTCACATACATATTTCATTTAATTTAAATAAAGCACAAATGCTGAAGATAGATCGATAGATATTATATCAGTATAACTGTATGGCAAGCCACCATGTTTAATTTTTGTGTTAGGATTCTATGCCTACTATACATTATTTGTGTTTGACTTGTTCTCTGTCTTATTCTTCTCTTGTTTATATTACATATTTAGGAATTTTGTGTTTATTATTGTAGAAAATGAGATTATATAGTAGTTTTGTTTCAGTGTTTTAGAATAAATGGAATTTCTATAAAAAGAGTTTTCTAGTTTCTTTTTTTAGTGGAAAACTAGTGATGGTGCGTATGACTTCATCCCTAGGAAAATTATTAGTTTGTAATGGCGTTTCATGAAGCTTACTTTCCTTCACCTTTTTCCTTGCCTGTTTAAAAAAAAATCCAGTTTTAGTTTAAATGATATGTAGGAAAGCATTGTGAAAACATTTTTTTTTTTTTTATAAATAGTGATTTTAAAAACATAGTCATTAGTGTATCTGTGTTTTAAATATGTATATGAATTTCTGTGATGCCTTATCTGCTCTGCTTTTTGCTGTGTGCCGTTAACTTAAATTTGGTAAAGTCTGGTGGTGGTGTATTCTTAGTATTTGCTTATGATTATTTTATTAGTTCTTTGATGATATTATTCCCAGGCAGAGAAAAATAAAAAATCTTCTTTCCATATTCTTTAGTTTGTATGTCAATGCTTGAATTATATCAAGATAGAGGTCACATGAAAATGTTTTATCTTCATTTCTCACCCAAATGAGCATGGTTAAAATACACTAGTTGTGTTTAATATAAACTACTTAATGGTTATTATGTCAGTATGTATCAATTAATGAAAAATTAATCAAATGTTTACTTTGAGGATACTAGTTTCATTAAAAGAAAACTTCTATGTGACCTCAGAAAATTAATACTTGTATTCAGATTCTCAAATGAGAGTTGATAATATTTATTTAGGCGACATTTGGAGCAAACTGTGTCACTTTAAAAAATAAACTTCTACTAATGACACTGTGACAACATCCACATTGGGGGAGCTCAAATATAGGATAAGATACATATTTTTTCTACTGAGTATAACTTGAAAGTACTTGGAATTTGTATTTATTTCCTGGTTCATTTTAAATATCAATGGCAAAAACCACAGTTACTTTGGTGTCAACCTAATATTTCAGCTGATACCCTAATTTTAAGTATTGCAATGGCCAATTTGCTAATGAACATAAATACATACAGCATGTGCCAATAGATTGTTTCTCTAAAGCAGGGATTAGCTTCTAGAAAACTTTCCCCAGTGAGATTTACTATTTCATATTTAATGTTAATAAATGGGAACGGGACATATGTTGAAATAATGATAAGGCCATATTAAGCCAGCAGAACAGAACGAAACTTTAACTGAACAAAATAAGATAGTACAGACTTCAGCATTTCTCTTTTGGTGAGACTGTCTCAGTATCTGTATAGTGTATAGCTAAGGAACAGTTTGAAAGCCACTTTAGAATTGTCTGCTAGAAAAGTACACACATAGTTGAAATCTGAAATAACTGAAGATTGGTTTTAAGAAAACAAACTGCCTTTTCCGGATCCATGCTTGTCTGTCTAGCCTGAATAATTTAGGCTTACATTTAATAACCATTTAAATACTATTGTAATAAATTCATCATCATAGTAATAAGGCTTGATGAATCAAATTTTTATAGAATATATAAGAGGAGGTCTTTTCCTAAATGAAATAATTGCAGAAAATTTGGCATTTTATTGCTGTAGCAAAACTTGGCAAAAACCGAAGTACAGAACAGAACCTAGATTCTTAGTGAAATTTGAATCACAGCTTCTATGTGGTAATGCAGTGTCAGTCTTCTAAGAAATATGTATGTAAGCATAATCCATTGATTTGATTTAAGAATTTTGTTAGGCTTTTGTATATTCTAACTAATGTTCCATCTGGATTTTAATATTTGACATAAATATGTACAGTCATGTGCATACCTGATGAGTTTTCAATGATAGACCACATATACAACAGTGATACCATAATATTATAAATAGGATATTTTTAAGGTACATTTTCTGTGTATATATAGATACCATTATGTTACAATTGACTACATATTCAGTATAGTAACATGCTGTGCAGGTTTGTAGCTTAGGAGCAACAGGCAATATATACCATACAGCCTAGGTATGAAGTAGGCTATCCTATCTAGATTTGTGATGTACACTTGGTAATGTTCACAGCTAAGGACACATTGCTGAGAACACATTCCTGTAGTTAGGTGATAGTTGATTTTATATGATAGTTATAAGCATGTCAGAATAATATATTTTCCTTGACTTAGTATTATATGGGGTTAAAAAGTAAAGGGCAAAATACTGCTACTGTGTTTATGTTTTTAGTTAGAGATGGATGTGTCTCTTCAAAGTTTTTTCTTTTCGCTCTTTTTCATTTGTATATTTAAATCAATGCTCTGGATATTTACAACAAAATAATGAATATTGTCACTTTTCTCAGTTTGAGAAGTTAGTAAAATACATTCAAGGGACCAGGGAAACGATTATAGGAGCTGGTTCAAATAGGTACAAGTTTCTGGATCCCAGGGATTGTGAAATTGAAATTTATTTTTTTCTACTTCTGGATTTTGTTTTACAGATAATTCTTCACATCATTCTGAATTTTTAAAATTTAGGTTATTTAGGGAGGTGGAGGGGCGGAGGTTGTAGTGAGCCAAGATCGCGCCACTGCACTCCAGCCTGGGTGACAGAGCAAGACTCCATCTCAAAAAAAAAAAAAAAAGATTACGTTATTTATAAGTTTTTATGGACTTCTGATTCATTAGAAGTTAACATGGCTTTCACTTCCCTGATTTTCATTTTATATATTTAATATATGCTTTACATTTTGGAAAGGTGAAGTGTATGTTGATTTTTCGGCTGTTTTTCTTGTACTGTTACATCTTTCAAAGGTGTAACATGCTATCAAGCATTTGAATAATTCTGTCATACTCTACATTTTTATATTTATGAAAAATAGATCATGTCAGTAATGGAT
This sequence comes from Rhinopithecus roxellana, assembly GCF_007565055.1. NCBI lineage: Eukaryota > Metazoa > Chordata > Mammalia > Primates > Cercopithecidae > Rhinopithecus > Rhinopithecus roxellana. Next base: position 100,413,014 of record NC_044562.1, on the reverse strand, counting down.
ACTATCATTTGTTTAATATTTCCCTGGAAGTGTTTTCTGTTTAATTTTTATATACTTCTTCTGTGTATATGGAGTTAGTTTATTTCTGGTTATTTATTGGGAAACTGAGACACTAACATTTACCTCCACTTTTACTCATTGAACTCCATCACTAACCAGCAGTAGAATCTAGAAATCTTACTTCTAGTTCAGTGATTGGTTTCTTGTATCTCAGTTCCTAGTACCGGATTAACTATAGTAGCTTCTTGTATTAACTTTTATTTGTGATTTTTTCAAGGAGTGGAAAAACAGTCTTCATTTCCGCTTCCCCCAAATCACGAAGAATGTGGACTTATGACATATTAAGTAGACCTTAAGGTTTTTAAGTAAAATGTTTACATCTATTCCTGTAAACCTTCTGCCTTCTTGCATCCGAGACAATACTGTACTTGTACTGGATAAGTATTCTGTCTGAATATTTACTGAATTTATGCATTATTAAATGAATGAAAAAAGGAAACATTGATTGGCCATCATTTGAGAGTATTGAAGAAGCTTAAGCAGAATAAAATTTATAAAACAGCATAAATTCAGTCTCTAACTGAATGGGTTTCAGTGCCTTACATTTCGTGTTCATGTGTCATTTTCGTTGAATTTTTATTTCTTCTTTTAGGCCATACTTAATTTTTATTAAGTTGCTATGTTTAACAGTTTTCAACAAAAGTTAAAATAAAAACACTGGAAAATATAAAGTTTAATGTACCTAATATGCAAGTCTTGATAAGGTGCCCTATAAATGGGGAAACAAATAAATATGGTCATTTCTCTTAACAGACTTACTTTCAAGAGTGCTGAAATACACTAAGGCTTATAAAAGTTTGTTACTAAAGTCGGTATGTAGAAAGGTATCTCTGCCTTCTCTGTCTTTGGATGAACTGCTTGGTGACATATTCTACTACAGGGATAAGTTCAGTACCCAGTGAGTGATAATGATAATAAAACCTGCAGATTGTAGACTGTCTACTGCATTATTCCTTACTATTGTATAACACTATGTATTTTCAGTGAGTTTTACTCAATATATTTGCTGATGACAAAGTGAGTTTTTAAAGAAAAGAATTAGCTGACTCGTAACATTTAGGGAGATCATCAGTTGAAACAGAAAAAAAACCAGAAAAAACAAAACAACAACAACAACAAAAAAAACAAAGGAAAGGAATCTGAAAACTAATCTTTTTTTGACCAATTAGTGACAGAAATTTCTGAGTTACTCCTTTCTTATATTTCGTCGTTAGCTGATTTGATTGGGAAAAGAGATTTTAATTTTACCCCTGTCATGCAGGGCGAGAATTCACTGTTTGAAAACAGAACTGACAAGTGAATTTCATTAAGACTGATAATATGGCAACATAGTGAAAGCTTGCAACTATTATCAGCATGTAGAAATTTTAAGCAAGCTATTATTTTTGACCAATGTTCTATTACTTGTCATAGCGATCTTGTATCTAATGATGGTGAATATAATGGGTTGAAGAGGTTTCATTTTAGGTTTTCATTCAAAAATGTGTATGTGTGTGTGTGTGTGTATGTGTGTGTTTCATTTTAATATTTTTAGGTTTTGCTTGCATTGTAGGGCTACCTTCATAGTGAAAAAAAGACAGTTATATAATTTTGTTTATATTTGTGGTGGAAACAACCTAGCAATTATTAGTGAGAATACCAGTTGATACTGACATGTGTATTTTCAACAGTAAATATTCTGCTTTGTTAGTTGTTTACATAATAAAAACAAAAGTGCAGATCTATAAAGCCATAATGAAATGATGCTATTTCTGATAAAGGGATATATGGTAGAGCTACAAGTCCTTAGTTCAGGAATTTGAGTGAATTGCTGGGAGCTTTCCTTCTTCCCAATTTTCTGCCTTTATACTAACCCCCTCCTTCCACACAGACAGATACTTGTAATAGGATTGTGACTTCCTCTTGTCTCCACCTAATATAAACAGAATGTGAAGTTAGGACTATGGCTTGATCGTTACTGTATCTTGAGTGCTTAGCAGTGTGTCTGGTACAAAAGTCTTACCCCATAAATATTTGTTGAGTGAATGAATGAACACTCACATTTTATCACCTTGAAACTGGGTGTAAAAAGCCGTTGTTAGGCTCACTCATTGCATTCCATTCCCTTTTCTCTGCAGATTCTTTGCATTTTTCTATTTATTTTGTTGCATTTCACTCGTTTGCATATTACTTAGTAAATGAGCTTGTGTTTTTTAATGTTGTATATTTTTATTCCGTAATATTCTCATATCAGTTACTAATACATATTTGTTTGTATAGTATCTAGTAAAATATAAATGGCCCCATTAATGGAAAAAAACTTTGAATTCCCATATTTGTAGAAGCATTTTCCCCCAACTTGGTTTCCTTTATAGCCAATGATATACATTATGAGGGTGTTTGATTGGTTCAGACACACAGTATTATTCAACATTGTGATGTGGTCCTGATCCTTAGCTTCCTTTTGTATAAAATGAAACTATTACTTTCTGGAAAGATTTATTTGGTAATTAAATGGCTAATGTTGAAGGATGCCCAAGTAAATGCACCTTCACTAAATGTTAGTACTTTTCCCTCTGTTCATTTGTTCCTTCCATTACTACCAATTTCACAAAACTAGCCCACAGAATAATAAATTCCTGTGGTCCCATTGGCCCTGGATTTTAACCTTTAAGGACCTTAAGCCTTTCTTTTCCAGCAGTATTATTTTGAGAGACCTGGACACCTTCGTTTACTCTACTGTCTCTTCCTTTTAGTTCCCCTCAAACACTGTATTTTGCACTGAGACCGTGCTCCCATCTGGCATTCTGTACTGTCCTTGTCTGAGAACTGCTTACATTGTTAGGATTGTCTCTGTCCCCAACCAGACTATAAGTCATGCCTGTCTTGTCTAGTCCTATAGCTCCAATACTTAGCAGTGTTTAGTGTGTATACTGTACTCTATAAATTGGTATTTGATAAATTGATTTGCTTATTTGTTTTTCTGTTATTATGGGAAAGTGATAATGGGAAGAGGGTATCCTGAAAATCAGTGAATTCCCTGATCCTGGAATACAATTCAGTGAGTTCCCAAGTCCACATTCTTTTTATATTAGATGTAGTAGTAACAGGAGTTTTAATATGTGAAGGAAGAAGCTAAGTTTTCTGTCTGTAAAAGCTATTCTTCGGGATTCTATTCCTTCATTTAATTTTCTGTTATGTAGTTAAAGATAATGCCATTTAAGACTTACTTGATCTCTTTCTTAATAATGGATGTCTCTTTCCCATAATTAAGCATAGTTAAAATATGTCCTGTGTTTTCCATATTATTTGAAAAACCATCAGGATTTTACGGTATTCATATTAACCTTGTAAATTGATAATTCTTCTGTCGGCTGGAAGTTTAAAGCTTCCTGAGTTTAAGGAAGTTAGTTCAACTTTCTGAAAGGTATTTTTTTTCCTTTGAGTATAAAAGTCAAACCAGACATTTGAATATAAATTTAATCTCAAAATGTATGAAAATAATGGAGTATGCTAGGTGTTTATTGTTAAAAATATTGCACATTTAAAGGCAGGCTACCTTGCCACTAGGTAAATTAGTCATGCAATAGGTTTAATCTACTTAGAAATAGCACTCTCAGGAAGAAAATAAAATTAATTCAACTGATAGTGTTAGATCAAGGAAAGAAAAGACAAAAACAGCTTGCTGTTGCCAAAAACATATTGCTAACTTTGTTCAGGTTGCTGCTTTTGTGTTTCATTTAGGTTTCAGCTTGTCCCAGGAGGTGTTGCTATACTGTGAAGGTGTTAGGCGGTGTAGTAATGGAACAGGAGATAAAATGGAAGGCACATAAAATGTCTTATCATTTGGACCTTCCTGGAGAAACATAGCTTGAATTTCTGAGTGGTCAGCTTGACATTTTAAAGCAGTGAGAAGTTGTGTCATTATTTCTAGAATACTACAGTAGTTAGAGGAAGAAGATTTAAAGTTCATTGCGGTAATTGCTGACAGCTTCCATGGAATGAGAGGTGCTTTTAGTAAGCATGTGCTGCCTTGAACAAAGGCAACCTGCTAGGAACGTGAAAGAAGACAGTGGGCTTTGGAAGATGAGAGTGACAAAAAGGTAGATTCAGGCATTCTTGTGCTCCTGAAATAATTGCATTCATTTTCAAGGTGGAAGATTAAAATAACTTTTAATGGTTATTCGTATGTTTATAGCCTTTAAGAAAAGAAAGATTTTAGGCTTCTGAAACTAATGCCTTACATATTTTCAGTAACAAAGAGTACAAAACCTGGTGGCTAGCTTGTCCCAGGGAGCAAGGTAGCTGGTATCACTGGGCTTGGCACAATCCATGTGAAGTGCTGAGGTGATCCCTACTGTAACAGCATTCCCCTCCCTGGAAACCTGCAATTTGCCTCTTAGTCCCAGATGGGGAGGAAACTCGCAAACAGCCACAAGCCATACATAATGGCAGGGTTCACATCCTGACGGGGACAAAGTAGAAAAAAAGAAAAATTCAAGAGTCTTCATAACATTATTTGAGTCAAGGACTTTATGCTTTTTGTGAAGGTTGTAGCACTTCTTTTTTCTTTTTAAAGTTTTGAGTATGTTTTTTTTTTTTTTTCTCCCTCCTGGATGCTAGCCAACATCCAACTGAAGGAAACACATGGGGATGGCACAGTTTTCACATTGCACTATCTTTTGCTTAAGTAGCTAACATTTATTGCTTAATAAAGAACATCCTGCACACATACCAACTAGGTGTCCAGTATATTACTATGCATATGTATAAATGTACATTAACATTTAAACATGCTCTTACCTGTGACCCTCAGAAACACCTGAACACATAAAATTAGGCATGCACAGAGGTTTCAAATATATGATCTAAAAGGTAGATCTTTACCCAAACCCCAAACCTAGGAACAGATTTTGTATAAATAAATTTATACTATTACTTATAATAGTGACCAATAACTGTTACCAATTATACAAATATTTATGTAAAACCTAAAGAATAATCTGGTTGTATTCTGTAATCATAGATTACCATAGACTGAAGGGATCTTAAGATCCTTAACCTCAGGCAGGTAGGCTTTTAAACATTTTACCTGCACAAATCAGTAGCGTTACCTTTATTTCACAGAAAAGGAAGCTAAGCTTCTTAGAAGGTAACTTGTACAATTCCAGGTGACATAGATGTGATCTTCAGTGCTAAATCACCAGGTAATAGAAGGAATAAAACCCAGTTTGTATAAATTTTGATCTACTTACCTGACCAGAAAACATCAAGTATTCTAAAAGAAGTATTTTTTAAATGGATAAGGAACTCTCTTACATCTGATTAATATAATATCATACATACACAAGTGTTAAAAGAAAGCCATTTATATGCCCTTCAACTATACCTCATATGTCTGTCTACTTTGCTTTCTATGGTGCATAGTCATCACTTTAATATGTTTCACATACTTTAGTTATGAGCTTTAGAAAGCTGTTTAGATGGTGATTTAGAAATGGAGACAGATAACTCATTGAATAATCAAGACTTCAGTTCACAAATACAAGGATGGCATGCTTAAAGCAACTACTTACAATGAGAAGTTATCTTTTTGAGTTAGTGATCTTGTGAGAATATTTCTTGATTTTTTATGCTCTATGTTTTGCATTGAGGTTTTATAGTAGCTGAATATTCTGATGTAGTGGTGTGAGGCTTATGAGTCCTTGTATTTCTCATCAAAATATTTTACAGTGCATAGTTGCCTATATATATAAAAAGATAGACATATATATCTATATGCATACCTTTCACTAGTGCCATAAAAGCAGGGAATATATCTGTCTTGTTCACTGCTGCCTCATGGTGCCTGGTACAGAGCAGGTGCTCAGTGAGTAATTTTGAATGATTTCTTAAGAGTTCTTCATACTTGGTTGTCCTACTAGTATGTTAACAGCATTGTCTTTTGAAAGTACTGCCATTCTAGCATTAATTCTCTTGTGCTTTACTCAATTTTAAATGCTCTGTGGTTTTAGAATATGTTCTATTATATATTATCCAATGATTGTATCCATTCTGGAAAAAATGGTGTCATTCACAACCAACATGTACTCATGCCGTTTTCCTCTCTTCATGCTTGCCCCTATCTTGAATGCTGTCTAGTTCTCCTTCTATATAAGTTATATCCAACTTATTCGTACTATTTTACATGCCATTTCCTTCATAAAGCCTTCTGCATCTTCCCTGTACTTCCATGTAGTGAACATAACCCCAGATTTATGTTTGTTTGATGTTGATACTTATGAAATGCTTTCATATAGATATATTAATAAGAAGCAAAAAGTTCCAAGTGTATTGTTTATACAATTTTATTTAATACTCAGGACAACCCTAGGAGGCAGCTGATGTCATTATTTTGATTTTATAGATGTGAAAATTGAAACTTAGGTTTCCTAAGGTCATATATAAGTAAAAGAACCTGGCCTTAAACTCCAGGGCGCTGGACCTAGAGACCTTGCTCTTTAACCACAGGGCTGTGTTGCTTGCTTTAAGTGATTTCATGCTTTTCTAGTCTTCACAGTTTTAATGTACAGGATATTATCTTCACTTTATACAGTAGGAAGCAGGGAGCTAGCAAGTGACTTCCTAACATTTATGTATGTAAGCATTTAAACACAGATGTTATAATCTGGTATTTCCATGATTTAAATACTTCATGGGATGCTTTGTAAATGTTTTTGCCTTTAATTATATGCATTCTATAATCCTACTTAAAATGTTCATTCATTCATTAGGTGTAGGAAGCTAGGTATGAGCACTGTAAAGAACAACAACGACAACAAAAACTGCTGCTGCTACGTTGTGGAAAATAAGTATCTGGCACTGATCAGTCAAAATTTGCTTTAATTCCCCTTAATCACCACAAGTTTTCTCTTTCTCACTACTTGATAGATCTTATTGGTTATTAATTTCTAACTGGCCAATCCTGCATCTCAGGGCCAAATGCAGACTCCGTTTGTTTGACTCAGACCAATAGTACAGTGTTTATGGAAGAACAGCAGGGAAAGAAACTTTGTAGCCTTGATATCAATGTATATGACCCAAGGATATTTGAACCTGGGGTATGGAAAGCTGTTGGGTTCCCCTGTTGCTTCACTTCAGAGACCCAGTAAAGCTGCTACAGTGTGTTGCACTGCTTTGGCTCCTCCCTCTGTTGCCGGTGCCCAGTGATAGAAACCCTGCTCCATTCCTTATCTTTTTCTGTTTAGCCGCCAGCAGCCTTGCCTTCTGACCTCGTTTAAGCGTCCTTAGTGACCTCTGGGAATCCTTGTGGGTCCCTTTGGGAACATACCCACTCAGCTGGATCTTATAGTAATTATTTTACTTCTTACAGAAGTTAGGTTAAGAATTTTGTACTTCTCTTATTAAAGAGATAATTTCACAATGTAATTTGCTTCACAAGCCTCCCACTGTTATGTTAAGCAGATGGTTGCCAAATGCCAGTTCAAAGTAGATTGCTCTTAGATGAAATAAAATCCACGCTCAGAAAATTTGGCAGTATAAGTTGGTCTTCTTCCAAAACAGACTTACTCAGACAAATTTCTCTTTACCTCAAACTGGCAATCTACTACACCTGTATTCCACTGTAGAATAAAAAAATATCAGATTGTATACACTGATTCAAAGGTATCATTCTTTACCATACTGACATCTGTTTTTTTCTTTACTAACTACTACTAGCTACTGTGCTTTTGGCGTCATTAGGAAATAGCAAGAATTTGGTCATCAGTTCTGAGTTCCAGTCACAGCTCTGACTCTGAATATTTATACGAATTGAATATGTTACTTCACTGATTTTGAGTAAAATGAGGATAAAATTACGTACTTCATAGAGTGGCTGTTGTAATTTATTCAGTTGATATATATATATATATATATATATATATATATATATATATATATATAATGCACCTAAATTCTTTCCTGTCATTAGTGGTTCTTTAATTAATGTTATGTTGATATTGGTGATTTGTGTTTAAAACCTAAATCTGTGTTGTTATATTTATTCATCACACCTGTTTGATTTATGTGAAGTCTCCATAATTTAAAAAGAGGAATACGTAAATCGGCAGCACTGGTTCAATAAATACATATTGGGTGCTTCATATATGTAAGGATAGGATGATTTTACAACTATGAATAAAGGCAGTATTACCTTTCAAGGACCTTACACTGTATGCAGTGTAGAGGTAAGGCAAACGTTCGGATGAAATCACTGAAATGTAAGGTGACGTAAGTTTCATAGGAGAAGAACTTTTTGCTCAGAAAACATTCATGAAAAAAGGTAACAGATAAGTGATCCTTTAATGATGTGCTAATTTTTATAGAAATAGGGGAAGTATCCCAGAAAATAAAAGCAGGTGCTTGGGAGAAAAAGAAAACAAAAACAAAAACCAGTAAGTAGAGATGTATAAATGTGCTTCACAAAGACTGGGGACAGTGGTTTGACTGGAAAAGGTATGAGTAACTAACAGACTCATAGGACATATGGCTGAGGGATATGATGGGACTATACTTTGGATGTCCTTAAATTCCACACCAGTGCCTTTGTATTTAATGTGTAGGCAGTAGGCAGTCCTTGAAGACATTTAGAAGAGTAATATGAACTCTGCAATAGAAAGATTAATTTAACAATTGAATATAGATGAATTGGGGGAGAAGAGTGTGGCAAAAGTTTGAAGAAAAGAGACCAGTTAGAAAGTTTTTGATATTGTTCCAGGTGAAAGGTCATGGGGATCTTAAAGTAGTTGTATTGCCCAAGAAGATGCAAAAACAGTTGGATATGCAAGACACAGAAGATACTGAACCTTTAGGACTTGGCAAATGAAATCAGTCATTGGAAGGATGGATAAAGGAATAGACTGCTGTTTGGCTGAGGCATTTCTATTTAAAGTAGGTTTATTTTCTCTGCATTGTGTAGTTCTCATGAACTAGTTGTCTGCCAAAAAATAGAAACTCCATCCATGGGCCACAATGTTGCTACTGTGCTAGGTAGTAAAGGTGTGTGTTTCAATGATGTGCATGCTATATAAGGTTTCATGCATTGTGGAGGATCATCAGGAAGTCAGATATTTTGCTCTCCATTCTTTTACATTTTTTTTCCCATGAAAGTAGGGAGGAAAATTTTTGGTCTTTATTTTGTTGCCAAGATCTGTTTTACATTAACGACTCACAGGTGTGATTTATCATTCTATCAGTAATTGACACGAGACTGTCAAACATGACCACAAAGGAAATCCTGGAATGCTATCCTTCATAAACTATTGGTTTAGAGATTAAAATTGATAATACTGATTTACTGCTCAAATTGCTGCCTTGACCTAGGAGGTAAATCATAGCATGACAAGGAATATAGAAATTAATATTAAAAAATAGAGAGGAGGAGGAAAAGATTGAATATTGACAGATTCTTCAGCAACTAGGTGTACTGCATAGACATACCCTTGACAACACCAAAGCAAATTTTAAAATTAGGAGGTAGTTGTTTTGAGTGAGACATGCATCCCAGTTTTGATAGAAAGTCGTAATTCAATAGTTTGGTTTATGGAAACTTAACATTTCTTGATCTGACCATTCTGGACTTAAATTTCTGGTATCCTCTTCAACTGGTGGATATAGTTTTAGAGCTACCAAAAGAACTGTTTGCCTATGACTGATTTTTGTCCTGAATATAATACTAATGTCAGTTACTTGTTTCATTGGAGAGCCAGTATCATGTCATAGAAGGATGGATAGGCTATGAGTCGAAAGATCTTGAGTTACTGTCAGGTTCACATTTACTAACTTGTATTCTTTCGATAGCCACTTAACAATCATGCTTCAGTGTTTGTCTGTGGCTGCCCTTCCTACAATGCAGTCATTTTGAGGATCAAAAAAGAATTTGTCAGTATTTTATAAATCATAAAAACTGTCTTATTTTTCTATTATTATTATCATTAGTGTTACTATTATCATTAAAAGGATTCTAAATCTGTAGTCTACCAGAGATTATTTTATCTAGCCTGCTGTTTCCAGGAACATCAAGTGTTACTTCCCCCCATAGTTTAGATGGTACTAGTGGCTGAGTCAGGATAAACAAATACCCCAAGGTCCCATAACAAGTTAAACGGCAGAAGAGGTGGCAGAGACCCTGGTTTTCCGCCTTTAGGTGCAGGGAAACTTTCCTACACTATTGTTGGAATAATAACAGTATTTCAGAAATCAGTACTGTCTTGATCTGGAGTAACTCCAGTGGGTTTAAGAAATACCTAATATAGCTATATTGAACAGAGAAGAAAGAGAATGGAGAGAAAAGTGAAGTGATGTGATATACAGATTTAGAATGCTACCCAGAAGTGGCTCAACTGCAGCTTAGTGACACCAGTGTCTGGACATGTCCAACCATTTATAAAACGAATTCTTTAAGGATGTTGTGGAGAAGCTGTTTTTCAAGACTCATCCACTTCCCTATCCGCAGTCAAAAGGAACAAATATATTGTGTGAAATTTTGCTGAGGATATTAAAAAATGATTGCATATACCTTTGTTGTGATATGATTTTACTTTAATTGTTTAGACTGTTGATAAAGTCTTAGTAAATAATTGGGCTTTATATCACCGTTTTGAAGGCAGTTTGTTTTCCTAACACATTATTTGAACAGCTGTTGGGATATTAACGTGGATTTAATAATGTTTGGTGTTTCTGTTTAGAAAGTTTAAATGGGAGAGAGTTATATTAGTGCAGAAGCAACTTCAATAAATTATTAGATAGCCATATTGGTTCCGTTGGTGTACGTAACACCATTTCAAGTGTCTGGCATAGATTGGGAAACATTCATGCTTATAAGTTATAAAATCCCTTAAGTGCCCACTTCAATTCTCAGGGAACAGAAACAAAGCATATAAAATGTCCACTTACACGTCACACCTGAAATACATTTTTTTTTCATTTGGTAAGTAAGAATGTTATTTTACTATCTTCTATTCCACACTGTGAAAAAAATATTTCTTTAATTCCCATAATATTTACTTCTTTAAAAAATTAAAAATTAAAATTAAAATATACACTTTGGCAACTAAACAAATGTAAGTCACTAATTCCATAGAAATTAAACTAGAAAGCTTATTTTATACTCTATCAGATCAATAAATATATCACTTTAAGTAGAGAAAATAAACCATAATCCCTCTGCATTGTTTTCCTGGTTAGGAAACTTGACTAACTTGTTTGTAGATTAGTAGAATCCGGTCATATTAATAATAAAGTTTTAAGTTGTAGAAAGTTTAATATGTATATTAAAAAAGTCTTACTGATATTTTCAGTTCTGATTACTATGTATGGTGTTTCCAGAACTTGACATTTAAAAATTATAGCATTATTTGTGAAAATCAAATTCTAATGATGAGGGTAGAATTTATTATCTTAATTTGAAAATTCAAAATTAATATATTTATCATGCAGATAAAGTGATCTCTTTCCTAAAATTTTTAAAAATTGAGAATTCATATAATTAAAGAAATAAATTGCCAGACTGCAAAATCATATGCTGTCTTGCACAGATGGGTGACTTTGTGAAGTTATAGCGTAAAAAGTAGTAAAGTAAAATGTCCAAGTTATAAATAAGTGCCTTTTCACATTTACATCTTGTTCAGTTCAATAGATTTATTATGTAACCAAATTACATATGTTAGTAAAATATTTCTTGTATCCTTACTCATGAACTCTTTTATGGCCATTTTTGGAGTACATACTCTTCTGTTAATATGGGTTTCTTATTTAAGTTAAAACTATTTTTTTGCTTTAGGCTTTAAACATTTACTATCATTATTGACAGAATATTAGGCAAGTAGTAGATACTTAATAAATATTTACTGGTTTAATGATTTTTAAAGAGAATTCAGTGCTGTCTTTGTTCCTTATTGGCTAAGGTAGATGAGTTCTATGAATGAACGTAAGGTCTACAAATGTATGTAATGACTGTTGTGCATTTTATTATCCTTTTCATTCTTATGTGAGTAAAATTTGGATTTGATTTATTTTTTTTTAACTTTTTCAAGTACAGTGGTGGCAGAGAAAATGTCCATCATAGCATTGATTGGATTAAATTAATTTGTTTTTAGTAGCTTCACAAAATAACATGATTTTGCCCCATTTGGTTTTATATTCTACCTTTTTTTCCACAATGATCTATACCTGTTTACCTGTGTAAAGGCTTTTATTCACTTATCCTTTTATTACCATGTTAGTGAATTAAAGGCAAGTCTAGTGTAACTGTCCATTCACTATTACCTATCTGGAAGCAAGGACTATTGTGAAACCTTTGATTGTAGAGAGCCTAGAATGGTTACTGAAGAAACTTTTGTAATTGAAAATTGTTTGGCTTGAAAGTCACTTTAAAAAAGAGAGTATCTGTACAAGTATCTTTACTTTTTGTTATTTGTAAATGGAATTGATTAAACTAGTTGTTTTTATGGCATCAAGATTACATTCTAGTGTTTATAATTATATTTTGAAAGCATAAAGAAGAAGAGGGGAAAAGCTTGAATTCATAAGAATGTTTATATCCTGAAGCTTTTTTTTTTTTGGAAAAATATGTGGCACTTTTTATCCTGAAATATATTCAAAGCTTTTTCTACATAAACTTGATTGTAACAGTTTTTTTCTATTAACTTACTCTTTCCGTGTGTTCACAAACCTGAGTCTACTAAAATATGGACATAACAGTTATAAATATAAATGCTAAATGGAAGTGCCATTACAAATGAAGTATAAGAAACATCTTTATCATCAAAACTAAAATCTTATTTCATATCCCCTTTTCATTGCTAACAATTTGTTCTGGCAAAATTCTTTTTAACTTAAGTCATTATTGTTTATTAGCATATGATAACATGTGTACATTTCCACAAATATGCCCAACTTTTACATTCTTTATTTCATATCAGAGAAGCAAGCTTGAAAAATAACTGTTGATATTGAGAATTGTAACAGTGAGATTTCATTTTACTCAAATGAACAAGTTTTCATCTTTATAGCCCATATATGAGAATGTCTTTGTGTTACCAAATTGTAAAAGAAATTTCATGTAAGTCTAATTTCAAATATTTGAAAACTAAAGGACTCTGAATATTATTGTACAGTGGTTAATAGCTGTAATTCAATAGTTGTAGCATCATATAGTATAGCTACAAATATAACAAAAGTCTTCATATATAAGTTATAATTTAGAGTACACTTAAGTTTACCACTTACATTTAATCATTAATAAATTAAAATATTTTAAGGTGTTCTACATTAATTAAAAACATCTTAAATAGTGAAAATAAACCATGGGAGAGTTTCTATGAGTGAAGAAAACTTTTCTATTTAATAGTTAAGATTCAAAGAATAATTGCTTTTTATTCTAGAGTTTCAACCTAATTGTAGTGAGATGGGTTAAAGATTAGTTACACTGGGATTTTGTTTGCGTATACACACCATGTAAATGCAAAATTTAATCTATGACATATGTATATTAAAATGTGTTGGACTTTATTGATTTACTATATCAGTACAGCAAAATTGTATACATTCATATATTATAAACATGTATTTCCTTATAGTATTGTTAGAGAAGATATTACTACAGCTTACTATTTCTTGTCTATTTAGGTTTTAGCAAAATATACATTTTTTCTGTATTTATTTGAAGTATATTCTTCTATAGAGAAAAACTTCTAACTATATTTATAATCTCATACTTTTAAAAATCACATTTTATCTGTTTCATGTTATGTTTTAATCTCAGTAGGTAAAAAGATAATTTAGTAGTGTAATGTCAGTCATATTCTTCATAATTCTGAGCTATTTTGAAATTTAATAGACTCATAGTTTCAGGTTCTAAAACTACACTTTCAGTTATGTATTTCTTCATTCCTGAAATGGAATTCTGATAAACTTTATGCACACTAGGTGGTATAAAGTCATGCTGTATAAAGTTACACTTTTCGATGATTTTCCTTCTTCTTAAGTTTAATTTTAGATGACAATTGTGAATGGAATATAGCATTATATGGGATAACCAATAGCATTTTACATTGATTTTAAAAGTCTCCCTTACCGGAAAAAGTATCATGGAAGAATTACTTAGATTATGAAAAAACCTATTGATGCAAGATATAGAATCCAAGAGCCATAACTGAAGGCTTTAACAATTCAACATGTGAAATTAGCATATATGCCAAAAAAATGCCCTTGAGTAAAGAGATAAACCAAAACCTTTGCAAAACACATCATAAACACAGGGCTAAGTTCCTTAGTATATAAAGAGCATTTAAATTCAGTGAGAAAAGACTGATAACCTAATAGAAAAATGGGCAGACAACTTTGATAAACAATTCTGAGAAAAAATAAAGAACATTTCAACATAGAAAAAGATGTCTAACTTCATACATAATTTTAAAATGCTTTTTAAAAACCGTAGTAAAATACCAGTTTTAATCTGTCAGATTGACAGAACTATGTGGTATTGTAAAAGAATGTCTGTAATAGAAAGAAGCAAGAAATAATTTTGAATTTCCAATGATGAACTGGACGAACAAATTACATTACATTTATAAAATGGATTCAGACTATTTGGAATTTGAAAATTATGATTATGGTTGCTTTTGAGAAAGGGCCTGAAAGATAGTGAGCTTGATTACAAAAGAACTTAATTTTTAATTTTTATTCTTTATGGTTTTTGTTTTTTCTTTGCCATGTTTATGGGTTCTTTAAACATACAAAGCAAGTTTGAAGCAATAAAACTCTTAAGTTAGTAGAACATCTCAGTGAATACTACTTCAACATCTCCTATATACCACAACATTCTTGAGCATACTGGCAATATAAAGATGGATACAATATTGTCCCAACTCTTTTTAAAAACCAGTAAGGCAGTACCAATTTGTAAGTAGGGTAAAACTCAATATAGTTGGTACTCTGTTAGAAATGGGTCCTGGAAGGATGCATATCACTTTGTAGATCTCATAGTAGTTTATGTACTATAAGTTGATAAAGCTTCACAAAAATCTTATGAAATAGAACACTATATGTCCAGAAAAAATTAAAAGATAAGAGCATTTCCTGTACTTACTCATTTAATGCTCACAGCAACCATAGGAAGTCAGTGCCATTATCATCCCCATTTTATAAAGGACGTGGTGAAATTAAACCTAAGTTCCTCGCTGTCCTCACTCTTAATACCTAAACTGTTCTGCTTGAACTTTATTCAGTTATCTGAATTCATGTCTACTTTGCAAACATGAGACTCAGTTTAAATAATTAGTTCAAGATTATAATGCCAGTACTCTTCTGCCACAGAGCCATTTTGATAGTGCACCCTCTTGTGATAAGTACTAATGACAAATCACAGACTGTGTGGTTTCTCTAAGAAAACAATGGCAGTGAAAAGAACTTACTTCCTTTTTATGAAAAGATTTCCTCTACTCAAGTAGTACCAAATAAGTTGTTTTGCTTAGTAACTTTGATATGACTTCTTAAGAAATTTTCAATATTACTGGATAAAAAACTGATACTCACTAAAACCTTGTTTCTGCTTTATGAAAAGACTGTCAGCAATCCAGAATGAAAGCTGTGCTAACAAAATTCCAACTTTTCTGTGGGATGATCCAAAAACAGCAAACAGAACGCATTAAATTTCTTAACAGTGGCATGTGTGTACATGCATGCTATGCCATTCCTGTGATTAGCTGCTTTTTGGTGTGCATAGATTAGAGTTGGAATACTTTGATTTTCAAACATGTTCCATAGGTAATATTTAGATAGAAAAAATAAGCGGAGTAACTTAAGAGCATGTGAGATCTGTGTACTACATTTATATAGCTCTAAACTGAATGTATGTGTTTAGTCTGATTTTAGAACATTTGCCTTGACAGTGTATCTTCATATGTCAAAGACATTTGCTGGATTAAGATCCTGAATTGTTTCTCTTCCTGTGTTCAGAAGCAGGTTTATACAAGTATTCTGATGAGAAACAGAGAATATGAAGTACATATAATGATCATTAAATTAAGAGGAGGCATAGTTCACTGTGTTAAGCAATATTTAATCTTGTTTCTTCCATAATCCTATCTCAGTCTTAGTAACCTTAGTGACAGACTCAAAAGCCAATACCAGGATTATTAAAAAACTTGTTAAAAAGCAAATGTCTAAGCTAAAGAAACAAATGTATGCAGAAATAAAGAGTCATTCTGTTTACCTAGAATTTTCCTGAGCTGTCTTCACTTCCATGACATTTCACTAAAATATCATAGAACACAGTATGTATTAACATGGCATTTGATGATGAACCCTGTTCTACTTTATATATCATTTTCACCCATTTAGTAGAATGGCAATGAGTGGAAAAGAGATGTAGGTGATACTACATAACATATATTTAAAATATATTTTCTTCTTTTCAAATTACAGCAAACTCAGTAAAACTAGAAATGCAGAGTGATGAAGAGTGTGACAGGAAACCCCTGAGCCGTGAAGATGAGATCAGGGGCCATGATGAGGGTAGCAGCCTAGAAGAACCCCTAATTGAGAGCAGCGAGGTGGCTGACAACAGGAAAGTCCAGGAGCTTCAAGGCGAGGGAGGAATCCGGCTTCCGAATGGTAAACTGAAATGTGACGTCTGTGGCATGGTTTGCATTGGGCCCAATGTGCTTATGGTACATAAAAGGAGTCACACTGGTAAGCAGCTGAAAGAATAACCTGATGACTGCCTGTGACATCTGATGTTGATATTACCTGACATCTATTCTCTTTCCTTTTTATTCAGGGGTGGCAGTGGTGAAAACTACCTTTTCAGAATTCTGCTAGTATTGGATTGCAGAAAAACAGAGAGTAGCCTGGGTCTTGACTTCCAGCCTTCAAATCTGAATAGCATATCAGAAAAGAAGTTTGGGATTCAGTTTCCACAGTTCTTAATATAGCAATAATATGATAAGGGTTCAAAAGGTATAGGAGAATTTCATTGTGTAACTTAACTTTTTTGTATTTCTATACATATTTTACCATACCCATGGGCAGGTAATATAGTTTGCTAGATAAGAGTTTATACTACAAAATGGTACTCATGCATTTATATAAGTGAATAATTTTCACTTTATCCAGTTAACTCCTTGGAATACAATTTCTAATCAATCTCTGCCTACCACAGGTCTCAGTAGCAGGCAGGTGCTTTTGTAGTTCAGGGATGCTACCATCTTTCTGTAATTGTTGGTTATAACTCCTGCAAGGATATATATAGGATTGAATATGACAAATAGTGGCTGATGTGTAGGTTGGAATATGTAATTCTGGCACAGAGTAAGGAAAAAGCCCTCAGATTAATTCATATTATATTTTTAAACATTTGAGAGGTGAAAAGTTTTTCATGAAAACTAACCAAATGAGAAGGCCTTACTTAAATCTTTCTAAACCCTTTGCCAATTTTTTTTCTTAAAAACCAACAGAAATGAGATAGTAAGTGGTAAGCTAGGAGGATCATTGACTCTTAACAAAAAAAGTTTCAAGTTCATGTGAAAATTGGTTTAATGGTAATCATGGCTTTCACTATAATGCAAAGTAGTAGTGTACAGTAAAATATTAATAACTAATATTCTCAGAGTTTTAAAAAACACTCGGAAGAAATATAAATCACAATAAATTTATTTAAAAGTTTTATTTCTAAATAGTTTAATAATTACATACTTAAAGCATTAAAGATACAAGGTAGGTCAAAGTCTTTATTAATCTGAACGTTTCATAATACACATGAAGAAACAGTCAAGTGATTTGTCCACTATCCCTTATATAGGTAAAGGCATTGCTGAAGCTAGAACCAGGGTTTTCTGATGCCCATACTGGTTTTGTTCAGACACACTATTGCTTGGTATGTCAGTATACCAATAATTTATTATAAGGTATAACTGTAAACTAAGACTGATATTTTAAACATTACAGTGAGAAGTTATACATTAAAATCAGTGTTATCATAATCAAAATCATCAGCTTTAGAACATATTTACTTATTCCAATCATATAGTCAATTACATTTTGCTTTTCGGTTTCTTTATCTCCTTTTTAAACAGCACCATCTTTTAAAGATATTTATATTACTAGTGTATTTTTTTTCTTTAATTTTTAAAAGTATCTTAGAAAAGGCTGAAAGATCAAGCTTGGTATCTACTTGATAAAAAGAAAAGGGAAAAGCCTATAAAATAATCTACTTTTCATCTATGCTCATGAGCTAATTCTAACGACACTTCTAAAAACAAGTTTCACAAAGTTATAATATATTCATTATGTAAGAGTGATTATATTAAGGAAGATAATACTCATTCAAATGTGTAACTTCTCCTATCTAGTAAAATACAAACAAAACAGTCAGTCTAATGGTTTTTCAGTTGAATTGCACGCAATGTTAAATTTTAAGCTAAAAAATAAACTAAAAACAATATTTAGAAGATTTTTAATTAATCTTTTATGTTCTGAATTAAGAAAAGTCAGAGAACCAGAGTACAGTTTTTAGAAAATTTAGGTTAATCAGTGATTCAATGTGATACAATAATATTCATGAAGATTGTTAATTTGTAAATACAAGAATAATTATATACCTACTCTACTGTCCTTTTGATATTTACTCGAGTGGTAGAGTTGAATTATTTTATTTTTGAAAATAATCTGATTGGCATAATAAAGTTTATAAACAGTTATACAGATTTCCACAAATCCTAGGAATACGAGACTCACTCAGCTAATAACAGCAAGGAGTATGTTAAAGTACACTTGCAACACTATCTTTTTTGTCAATCAGTGTTTATTGGAGTATTGTGCAAATTATTACACTTTCTTCGGATCTAGATTTTTCTTAAAGTTAATAGCCATTTACGGAGAAAATGTGATATCTGTCATGCTTTGTCAACTTTGAAATTGTGGATATGATATCTTTAAACAAACACTTAAACATATTTCTGATGATCCAGTTTATACATCTGATTGTGTCCTTCCATTTTCAACACCAGTTTAGTATCATTTTAAGACTAGAAAGTCTATTTACATTTCTTTAATTTAAACTAGATTGAGAAAAATGTAGTCAGAATCTAGTCATTAGCCAAATGTTTTCTCCTTAATACCGTGAACTAGCCTGCATTTTAGAACTTCCCACTCTTACCAGTTGTTTATCTCTAATATTAAAGGCACTGTCTTAAAACCTTATAATGCCTTTGAGAAACATATTTTTTAGTGTTTTTAGTTCATAGAATATCTAATGTAATTTTTAATTTTTTATTTTTTGAGATGGAGTCTTGCTCTGTCGCCCAGGCTGGAGTGCAGTAGTACGATCTCAGATCACTGCGATCTCAGATCACTGCAATCTCCACACCCCGTGTTCAAGCGATCCTCCTACCTCAGCTTCCCAAGTAGCTGGGATTACAGGTGCCCACCACTGTGCCCAGCTAATTTTTGTATTTTTAGTAGAGACGGGGTTTCACCATGTTGATCGAGCTGGTCTCGAACTCCTGACCTCAGGTGATCCACCCACCTTGACCTCCCAAAGTGCTGGGATTACAGGTGTGAGCCACCGCACCTGGCCTCTAATATAAAATTGATGGTGAAAAATGATGCAGAACCACCCACTTCATTACAACATCACGGAGCATCAGATTGAATCCGCTCTTCTTCTTTCTCTGTCATACTCTACTAAAGTACCAATTGCAGTGTCTTATTAATGACTTCATTTTATTTATTTGATGTTGCTACTTTAGTAAGTAATCAGGTAATATTGTCATCGGATAGTCCAGGCACTCTTCACGGGGAATACAGAAAGAAGAGTAAAAAAAATAGGGATACTGAATCAATTCATGCATGAACACATATAGATTGGACATTATAAATGTAGAATTTCCTTAATTTTACCTCTCCTTAATCTACTCCCATCTTTGTAACTCAGTTTTCAGCACCATATTCTGTACATTGCAGTTTTGTGCAGCCATCCTTTTGCTCAGAGGCACTCAACAGATGCTTGGGATTCTGCATATTTGTAGGTGGTTGTTCCACCCAACATAGGAGCACCCCCTGTCTTTGATTCACCAAAGCAAATTGATGCATGTATATTTGCATTTTAATTGAATATTTAAACACAGATCTAGAAATAGGTGTTTATGAAGGTACATAAAATATCGAAATATAAGATATTCCATAACAAAAATAATATATAATCTCACCCAGTCAATAAATAAAAATGGACCAGTAGATTGGCATATTGAATTTAAAAATAAAAACAAAACAACAGATTCAGATATGGACATGAAGGACACATGACCATATCTTAATTGTTTTCCTGGATCCAGTTTTATTAGTCTAGATTTTTGTGCCTACCAGGGGAAAGATTAGTCATTACGGTTATAACAAACTACTTAATGTTTTCAGCTTGGATTGCTCCATTAATATAGTTAGTAAATTTGTAAGGTTTTCTTAAAATTTGCTTTGATATACATATGAAGAACATGGTTAATATTTTTTTCAGACAATCTCTAAACTGACTCAGAAAGGGCCCATTGATGCAGTCCATTTAAAGAACAAATTATTTACAAGAAATAATTGAGATATGTTGTTTTAAAGTGACATAGACAGTATGGAGTTTTTGCATATGTACTATTTGCATAGAGAAAAGATAGTTAACTGAACCTTTTACTTAATTATCAGATAATTTTACATTTATCTCTGTAATGCCTAGGCCAGGAAATACCCCACGACATCGAAAAAAAGGGCTGCTAATGTTTTATAGAAATAACTATCAAAAATTGAGTCAATTCACTTTTTATTTGTTATTAGACAGATACGGATATTACTTCTATATTTGGATTATTCCTGGAATATAACTATGTATACTTTTAGAAATCTCATAAATTCCCCTCTGTTTTAATCCTTGTTTCTAACAGTATTGTCATTGAGGATTTCATTATGATTCCAACTAACTTTAGTTTGGAGCACAGTAAAACAATTGGACTCTAGAAATGATAATTATCTTTTCATACAATCAAGACATCAATAGGAGTTAGGCAAATAAAATGAGGAAAGCCATAAAATTAGTATCCAAATGTAAAAAGCATCTATCAAGACTTATAATTCAAATAAATATCTCCCAAAGCCTAACTTATTGAAATTAAAATGTATTATTTTCAATGCCCCTTTTCTCTTACCAGAAAAAGGAAGAAAACTAGTTATTTTCATCATGCCTTGTTCTTCTTTACTTCCCATGTCCATGGGAACTTACCAAAGTCTTCCACAGTATGACCTCCACACTGAGCAACCGGACAATATTTCCAGATATACCTAGACCACCTTTTGTTTCTTCTACCCCATTTGGGGATGATCATATAAATTCAGAAGTACTTTCTTATTAAAAAGATTTGAAGATATCGGTAGTATTTTGTAAATGTAAAAGCTAAATTACCCTGTCATTAATCTCATAAAACTCAATTAGTTGAATGTTAAAATTCCTTTTAAAAAAGATATTATTGTTTCATTTTTAGACTAGCATTATTTTTGAATAATGAACTACTCTAAATTAGGGATTTTGAAATATTTCAACCCAAACATTGTAGGAGGTTTAAAGGAAATCTGAGTCAGCATGCTATAGGAGTATTATCTCTTTTTGTTTGTTTGTTTTGTTTTGTTGTTGTTGTTGAGATGGAGTCTCGCTCTGTCGCCCAGGCTAGAGTGCAGTGGTGCAACTTCGCTCACTGCAGCCTCCGCCTCCCGGGTTCACACAATTCTACTGCCTCAGCCTCCCGAGTAGCTGGGACTATAGGCGCCCGCCACCACGCCTGGCTAATTTTTGTATTTTTAGTAGAGACGGGGTTTCATTATGTTGGTCAGTCTGGTCTCGAACTCCTGACCTCTTGATCCCCCTGCCTTGGCCTCCCAAAGTCCTGGGATTACAGGCGTGAGCCACTGCGACCAACCAGGAGTATTATCTAAAAGTAGACATGATTTCAAATTGTTCACCACACTTAGTAATTTAGCCCTTTTGTAAAGTTATTGTGAACGAATTTGTAACTTGCTTGGGAAACCTTACATAGACAGATTTTAAAAGTAAAATCAAATATTTGGAGTGAAAAGTATAATATATATTTGCTATTTTCCTTTTTCTTTAAAAATTTAATTTGTGAAAGAAGTGCCTCCGTCTTTCCTTTTAATACTATGTAATTCTGTGGCAGGGGTAGGGAGTGGAAAATTCTTGATTTAAAAAGATGCAGCCTGTGATTCCATTAGGAAAGAGAATCGAATAATTAAGTTGTATATTATGTGTAAAATAAAAAAGATCTGCCAAAATTTGATTTATTTTAAAACCTTATGTTGGAAGACTTTATATGAGGAGATATAGATCTTACCAGGTTAATCAAACTAAAGAAGATACCACTTAAGGGAACTTTAACATTATAGATAATTTTTTTCAATCCAATTTTATCAATATAGGAACTCTTGTACATGTAGCTCGTAAGAGCTCCAGATTTCTTAAGAAAAAACCTTGATGGGTGCTGACGAGTTGATGGGTGCAGCACACCAACATGGCATAAGTATACATATGTAACAAACCTGCACGTTATGCACATGTACCCTAGAACTTAAAGTATAATAAAAAAAAAAAAAAAAAAACAGTTTGGTGGCTTTCAATTCTTCAAAGATTAAAGATTTTGGATTATTTTCCTGCTTCCCTTTTCCCCACCCTATCCAAATCTCTGTTATAGGTTCTCATATATTTATACCTTATCACTTATCACTGTATATTTAAGCCTTATTTACTATTAAATTTTTCAACTGCAAAAAAAAAAAAAAAAAAAAAGAAAAGAAAAAACCTTAACCCCCACCACAGACACAGATTATATCTTTTTGGTATGTACCTCATTAAGTTCCCAAAACACTAAGTACTACAGAATTTGAGATATACCTGATCAATTTTTAAATTTATCTAGGTTTTATAACAAATCTATATGACAGAATTTGCGGTAGCTGCTGCCAGAAAGTGACCATAGTTTGTCTTCTTTATACCTCTTAGCTTTCTTTAATTTATTAAAGAAATCATTGAGTTTGCATTACGTCAAAGGGCCAAAAAATCTTGAGTTTTTATTATTCACTATTATTATGTGTGTTTCAGTTAAAGATATAGGAAACATGACATTTCAATGTAAGCTTTTTGAAAAACTATTAAAATTACAATCATCATCTAGCCTCAGGTACAGAAATGGTCCAGTTCAACCAAAAGGGAATTGTTTTGTAATGTTCTTTTTATTCTAAACTTAGAGCTTTAGTATGATACATTTTTACTATTTACTTATATTTGAATTTATATTTTATTTTGTGTATATATTTAGAGGTAGGTGAATTTAAAATAATAGCATTTTCTTTATGGTTTGATAATGCTATCAATTTGATCCTACTTGCCAGTTGTACTGCTTCATTGCCTACATGTTTTTATATTTGATGACATTGGTGAGTCAGTTGATGGCAACAGACCAAACTTAGAATTGAGGCTTAAAAACTTTATAGCAATATCGGTAATAGAAAAACAGGGAGAAAAGATTCCTTTCAAACAATAATTTTCACAAAACAGGTATATAGGAAATGTCTGGATGAATAATTTTATTTGGAAATTTTGCTAAAGTTTTTACTATTAGTGACCAGGAGAATCAAGAAACTTGATTTCTTTGTGCTAATGAGCTTTGTAAGCGGGTTCATTTGCTGTACCTTTTAGTTGCCCCTTTCCGCATCAGCTAAATGAGGGAGTTAGACTGAAGGTCTCCTTCAGTTCAATTTTTCTGCCAATTTTAAAGAGATAGCATGGTAAAATAAAGAGAACAAGATTTTGTAGCCAAACAGACCAGGTTCATTTCTCACCTTGACTACTTTCTAGTTCTGTGTAATAAAATACTTTGATCTATGAACTTTAATTTCTTCATTTGTTAATTAAAATTAATACTACCTAATTATTGTCATTGTAAGAAAGGATTGAAATATTCTATGGAAAGCGTACAATTGTGTGTAAGGCAGTAAAGTGACAGCACCTCGTTGTCCAACCAATGGTAAATGCTATTATTGTTATTCTTATGAGTCAATGATAGGACTTCTGTCACATTTATACATAGAAGGGAAAAGATCATTTGATGTGAAACTTGAGACTTTGGTAACTGTATTAGCAAAGCAAATTCTACGAAGATAAATGTTTAAAAAACTTATGAGGGAGATGAACATTTTTAGCATAGAGAACTGGCTTTGGTTAACAGTGGATGGCAAATTAGTTACTTGCACATACCCTAGTTGAACCTTCCCATTTTTTCTCCTTACTGCAGGTGAACGCCCCTTCCACTGTAACCAGTGTGGAGCTTCTTTTACTCAGAAGGGCAACCTTCTGAGACACATAAAGTTACACTCTGGAGAGAAGCCGTTCAAATGTCCTTTCTGTAGCTACGCCTGTAGAAGAAGGGACGCCCTCACAGGACACCTCAGGACCCATTCTGGTAAGTGTCAGCAACTCCTTGAGAAGAAAAGTAAAACAGGAAAATTTAGAAGAGTACTATTGGATGATAGTAACATGGCTTTGGTATGTAGTTAGTGATGACCAAGACAATATTATTATTGGTATACATTAGATAATTGATAAATCTATCAGGATGCATGGGTCTTTCATCTTTAGACTTTCAGGCTTGGCAAAAAGGAGCACTGTCAACTGGAGAGTATCTTACTTCAATATATTAGAATAAGAAAGCAGCTGTTATATATTTTCTATGATTTTAAAATTTTAAGAATGCAGTCATTATGGTTAATCCAGCATAAGTGAAGATCCATTATAATATCAGTTATGTTTTGAGTTACTATATAGAGGAACTGAAAACTGATTTTTTTTTTTTGACTGATACAGTGCTCAGGCTGGGATCTCTGTGGAAAATAAAATGGTTTCTTTTGAACTTGAAAATATCCTCAGAAAATTGGCCGTTGGAGTATTTTATATTCTAATTTTAACTCTCTTTGTATCTTTAGCTCTCAAACTATAGTCGTTGGGTACTCTGAAACTTTGCTGTGTTTCATAAATCATTAAAAAAATCTAGAATATGACAAGTTCTTGGGAATAAAAGAAAAAAATCTGAAATAAATTTAATGTTTTCAAGAAATGCCAGAATATAACGCATAAAAGAGAAAGAATGATCAGAAATCCAAATGAATCTCATTTGACTTTTAGCATAAATTTTCATAACTAAGAAGTTAAACATGGAAAATTAATACAGAATACTCTCAAGCCAGTTTTATTTGTTTCTTCTGTTCATAATGACATACTAAATTTTAATTTTAATATGAAGATATGATGGAAGTGATATTTTAATCTACATTGACAAATTGTATTGGAGAGTGCTGAGGTTGTGAGATAATGCTTATTGTATTATCTCTCGTATTACATTTTTCCTTTTCATCCTTAAGGCTGTACTGAGTTTTTAAACATGAATGTGAATTGTGTAAAACTATTTTAAACATTAACTCTTAAATTTGGGGCAGTTACAAAAATTAAATTAATGCAAACATGAAAACAAAATATTTTAAGTATATATTTTTCTTTCCTCCTTGAGTTAAAGGAATTCACTTATTTCCAACTACAACATTTTATGTCTTATTTTAAAATTATGCTATCAAAACTATATCTTAAAGGAGTGTTTTATTATGAAAAGTTTTATTGGAAAGTATTTTTAGGACATGACAGGCATTTCCTTTAACTTGTCATGTACTCTAGCCAGAGTTAAATTATTACTGAGTTGTCCAAAGATTATATAATGAATAGATCTTCATGAACATATATTTTTGCCTCGACTTCATGTAATAAATAACTGTACACATCCATCTTATTTTTGTTGAAATTGTGTTGTTTTTAATATCATGGTTTTGTGTGTGCATATTATGTAATCTGTCTTCATAAATAAAGACATGGTCCTTATATGCCATCATGCTCATTTTGCAATTTTAGTATACCAAGTTATGATTTTTGCAGATATATAAATAGATATATTCAAATTGGGTAATTCAAGAGAGTTTAATGTAGTCACTGTTGGAGAGGGGGCATCCAGCTACTGCATCACCAAGAGCTGATACCAATTCAATCATGCTTTCAGCTGGAATCTAAAATACTAGTCATCCCTAATATTCTTCATAATAGATGGAATATAAAACAGAGTTGCTATAGGTTTTGCTTCTCTAATTTGCCAGAAAGCTCAAAATTGATCATTATAGTTTTCTTCTTCCATTCAAATACATCTTCCTCTTACTCTTACTCTCTTTAGCACATCGGCTAAATAAGGTTCTTTATCTAATAGGTGACTCAAATTTTATAGGTTCTGAGTCTTTGGTGGTCCTGTCTTTCTTTTATTGCTACAGTTTTTCAATAACCAAAATTATTAGATAAGTATTTCAAAAGATATGCCCCAGTAAATCCCCTGAGTTCCAAGCGTAGTTCTTATCCTCAATGTATAGCAACAACTCCAAATCATTCTGGTAGTCTGGAAAAATTGTAAGCCAGTCCCTGTTTGTTTAGCAGCTTGACATGCCCAAAATAGCTAGTGAGTATTCTCAGCTTCCAATACAACAGGACCAGATCTCTGAAACCTGGAGAAAACATTCTTCTTTTGGGAACTGAGGTCTCCAAAACCACCAGTCAGAAGGTTTCAGAACACAGAGTAAAAAGCCTTTAAATGGGTTATTTGATGTTATTAGAGTGGCCACCTCTACCTTAACTTCTTTGTTCTCAGACTCATGCCTTCTGGCTATGGAGGAGATGACGTTGGCCGTATATCATATCCTGTAGAACACACACACCCAAACTCCTCCCAGCTGGCAACCATACATGAACCACTCCTTTGGTAGGCCATTTCACCATTCCATTTAGCCAGCTGATTCTGGAGGGTGATACATGGGGTATGACCCATGCATTCTATAGATTTGAGCTAATTGTATTTGTCTTGCCATAAAAAGGAGTTTCCTGGTTGAAGGCAGTGTTGCAAGGAATACCAGGAATACCAAGGTAATTGGTAAGGCATTCTGTTAAATCCATACTTGAGGGAGCTTCCAAAAATATTGAAGAGAAAGGGAAGGCACATCCCAGTAGGATAAATTTCTGCTTCCTCCATGTTGAAAGAGTCAGATTTAACCTGCCTGCCACTACTTGCTTGGTTGCTCTCCCTCAGGAATGGCGCCATATCAGGGTCTCAGCATTGGAAAATTGTGAACTCAGCAGTGGTGGTAGTTAAATCAGTCATGAAGAAGAAGGAAGTCTATGTAATTGAATCTGTTCATAGTTTCTGTATCCCTACTCCCATTATCTCTGTGTACATTGGCCCACTGAGCAAGTACCAGGTAAGCCTGGTAAAGAGCCTGACATTCATGAGCTTACCTTGTCCAGATTACTAAGGGCCTTCTCTACAGTGAATGCCCTCTAGAGAGAATTTACATAGAATACCATATCATCATATTTTTTGCCAATTCTGAAAGATACATCCTCATAACTCTCCCCTAGACCTTCTGTCACCAGTCATCCAATTTTGTTCTTTGAAATCCTTGACCGTATGGCCATTCCATATATCATTACCTCAACTATCTCTTCTTCCATGCAAAGTACAGTTAAATGTACTAGCTGAATGAAATTCTGGCTGCTGGAGGGATAGCCACTGTATTTCAGGCCCATCTCCCTTAAGTGGACCTGTAAACACTGTAGTCACAGCTGGTATTGAATACTAGGCAGTCTATTTACAAACCAGATCTGCACTGTTTCATCCTCATCAGCTGGTCACTGAGAATACCCCAAGAGGCCATACAGATGGATTGAAGCAAAAAGATTGAGAAATAGTAGTAGCAGGTATTAGAGACCTCTGAGCTACTTGTTCATACAGTATACTTGGGCTTCCTCAACCAGTGTAAGAAGGCTGCAGGGAAGGAAAATATACCAATGAAATGCTGTTGTATACATTTTTGATATGTTGAATTAGATAACACCTAGTTCATGATGCACGGTTTGGGCCACATTGTAATTGTGAGTCCTATTGCCTGGTACACAATCTTAACCAAAGTTCATTTGCAAGTAAGGAGTGGCTTTTCAAATGGAGGTTAGTTATTGTTAGAAGACTGCATGTCTTTACTATAAAACCATGAGGGATCTACACACTGAGGCTTCCATTGACAGAGATGTCATACAGCATCTCCATTTGCCATAGACATTTCCAAAAATCATTGCATCTGCTGAATCTTAGAGTCAAACGTACAGGGAGCTTTCATCATGGCAGGAGTATGATGTGGATCCTTTTCTTGCCCCAGACTGCTCTCAAAATGGACAGCCTGTGGATTACCTAGTACATGCACCACAGAAGTATACCCAAATATGGTCTATGTTGCTTCTAAAATCTAGAGAGGCCACCATATTTTGTGCTTCGTTTTCACGAAGGAAGGTGCAGGGTGCAGCAATTTCTCACTTATGATGGAGGATCTATTTCAGCATGCCCAGATCACTGGCCCGTAAAATTTTACCAGTGCGGAAAGTCCCTGAACTTTCTTGGAGTTTATCTCCTGTTCTATAGCATATACCTCTTACTGAGGCATCTCAAATATTTACTATATCCTTCTCCCAAGTTTGATCAATGTAATGTCATGAATATAATATTCCAGCTTGATGTTTTGTGGGATGTCAAGATGAACAAGATTTCTTCAGACTGTGTTATGACAAAGAGAGTACAGTTGACTTAGCCTTAAGGTAAGATAGTAAATGTATGTTGCTCCTGCAGTGTGAAGGGAAAAAACTGCTTCTGATTATCTTTGTTATACAAATTACCTTAACCAGAAATCAAGTCCATTGCTTCATACCTAGTGTCAGGGGCTATATTAATATGCTCCAGTAAAGATTGTGTAGCTAAAACTGCATCTAGAGTTAGTATTATGAAATGATTAAGTCTGCATCAATGCCGTGCATTAGCCTAATAAACAGTTTAAATGGGTGTATAGTATGAATTATCACCCCTAACATCTTTCAGTTTTCTGATGGTTTCACTAATGTCTGTTATTCACCCATAGAATTATTATTTCTTTTAGTTTGCTGTCTTGGAAGAGGTGATAGTTGTAGGGCTATGCTGTCCAATATGGTAGCCACTAGCCTCATGTGGTTATTAAGCACCTAAATATGGCTAGTGCTACATGTTGAAATAATATTTTTTATTCTTCTTGTTTTTTATGACAGTTTTATGTATGTTAATTATACCTCAATGAAGTTGTTGGGGGGAAGGGAGAAGATACTACCATCCCATGTTTCTCTTTCTCATCATTGCCCCACTACCAAAAACTAGTGGTCTTAGTATTGTCCATTGTATTTAGCATTGCAATTCTATAACCTGTCAAATCAGATTCTGGAGTTGGTCTTCAGCCTTATTTGCCCTGAGGCTTAAGTGGATAAGGTACCCTTTTAAAACTGATATAAACTTTCTGGTATTTTGTCTGTATTCTGACTTGAGTATTCAAGGCATGCAGTTTGTCTTTTACCTTTGTGTGCTCCTTAGGGCCATCAGCCATACCATGCTATAACCTTTACACACTGCCATCGCTGCTTTAGCAAATAATGCCACAGCTCCCAAAGCCTTACCCTGCATCATACATCCTTACCTGCTACCACCAGTGACAATTTGAATAATCATCTTGCCAGCACATGCCTTGGATCACTACTGTCCCCTTAACTCCCTGGTAAGGAGGCTATCCTGCTATCCCTGAATTCCATTTTGACTGGAGCTTTGGGCCATTCCTGATACCAATAACTCTTATCAGTCAGGATCCTGACAAGAAAAGAGTAAGACACACAAATGGGGAAAATTTGGGGACATGCATGAAAGACAAATATTCACAAAAGAATGGTTAGGAATAAGGGTAGTCTACAAAAGATGGTTGGGTCTACAATAGTAGGAAGCCATTACTAGCTCTAGCCTGAAAGGGAAAGGGGATCTAGAGGTCACTGGAATTAAGAGAAATAGGATAGGGTCTTGAGCACTGACCTTCAGTAGAAGAATGTAGCCTTTGCTAACCTGTGACTTGGGAAATAAATACCCTGACCTCACTCTTTCCACCCTCCAGTCTCTTACTGGTGCCTCACATTGACTAAACTTAACCAGAAGCCAGAGGACAAGGGAGCCTATTGATTAAAGCCAGTAAAAATTAGCTTTTGCAGGAGCAGAGCAAAGAAATGTGGAAAATGGCTATGGCAGCCAAACAGAGAATGTGCCACAGATTAACTAAAATTTAAGAACTAGTGCTTAAAATTACTAGTATAGAGCAGGGGTCCCCAACCTCCTGGCTGCAGACTAGTACCAGTCAGTGGGTGGTCTCTTACAAATTGAGCCGCACAGCAGGAGGTGTGCAGCAGGTGAGCAAGCATTACTGCCTGAGCTCCTCCTCCTGTCAGATCAGTGGCAGCATTAGATTCTCATAGGCACACACCTATTGTGAATTGCGCATGCGAGGGACCTACTTTGTGTGCTCCTTATGAGAATCTAATGCCTGATGATCTGAAGTGGAATAGTTTCATCCTGAAATCATTCCCCCACCACCCGTCGTTTGTGTTCCATGAACCTGGTCCCTGGTGCCGAAAAGGTTGGGAACTGCTGGTATAAAGTATTAAGGGGAATATAAAGATTTTAAGTTTAATCTCTTTTTTTTGAATATTATTATTGGTAGAAAGTATTTGCCTCCCTTTTTCCTCCAGGTAAAAACTGTCCATTGTTTTATTGTATTGTTATTTATCATTTTGGATATTAATACCACATTTCTGCTTCGTATATTGTAGACTTAAAAATTTCTCATCTTGGTTTTCACTTAGTAGGTTGGTAACAAGCCCAGCATTGGTGTGCATGAATACGTTACTGTGATAAATGTTACAGTTTAAAAAAAATGAAAAATACTTTGAAAAATATCTGGAATATGACACATGTATTAAGTAAATACTAGGGGTGTATGTGTGCCCTGCATGATCCCTGTACAAGGTGGTATTTTTCTGCTTAGGAACACTACTTGTCCTCTAGAGGACACCAAGTAGTGTCTTGGTTTTTATTGCATAGGCCTGGTAGTTAGGTTATTTATCTGGAATTTCTTGAGCTTTCCCTATACAGTAGACACTATATTAAGCATTTTCCATGGTTTCTTTAATAAAAAACCTTTTTATCCAACATAAGCAAAAAGAGATTGTTTGTAGATTAATAGCAATAAGTCTAGTAACATGGAAAATGCATTTTTGAAAAGTTTTTACTTTAAAAACTATAAATGTAATATATATTTTATTGTTTATCTTTTTATTTAAGTCCAAGCTGTTTTCTTTCAGTGAGAAATTTGGTTGTTGAATAACATGTAATTTTTCTGGCTTAAACCATACCCATAACACATCATCTTTAGTTACATTTTCAGTTTCTTTAAGAACTTAAAGATCCTGTGAAGCAATCAGACTTCTATTCATTTTTAAAGATTTTTTCACTAATTTTTATGATTATTTTTGCTCACATTCATTTCTTTAGAAATATTTTTATCAGCTCATCTTTATTGAATCTTTTCAAAGTGGTATAATTTGGTTTCATAGAAACAGGGTTCTTTTTGTAATTATTTCATTGGAAATAATTATAGCAGGTAAACTGGCATATATAGGTTCTGCTACAGTCATACCTGACTCTTAGTGATCATACATACAGCTCAACTGCTAGGAGTATACTCGGATATACCAAAGAAGAACCTATGAGCTCCAAGAATTCAATGTTTTTGGTTATCCATTAGTATGTTTTACAAAGAGAATGGAGAGGCAGTTTCATTATAAGAACCTCTCGCTTTGGTTATTCCTGTTGTACAGGTGAAGAGACTGAGGCAGAAAAGAAGTCACACAGGCAGACCCTGGATTTAAACCAAGGCAGCAAACTCCACAATTTGTGCTCATCACCACCCTGCTAAGTGATAAATGACACAGCTCATATGTTTATTCTATAAAGCTTTAACTCTACTGAAGTAACTCCTAATGATTGAAAAAAAAAAATGTACTGCCTAGAAGTCAGGAGATCAAGACATGTGGGTTTTAGGGTAGCTTGCTGCAAATTAGCTATGGGGCTTTGTCAAGTCACTCAATTTGCTCTTTAAATCTCCTGGTGCTGCTATTATATGATGCAAACTACAATGTATTATCTTTTCTCCCTGGACTTTGCTAATCAGTCACTACTACCACACCTTAAAGAGTAGTCTCCACTCCCTCCAAATTACTACTTCTTTCTTTTAGTATTTTGCCCTAGTTTATTTTAAAATAAGTTTGCATGAAACCGAATTAACATCTTAAGGTTTATATTGAATCTTCACAGGGCCAATATTTTTTGTCTACTACTGTCTGATATCCTACATCTGATAGCCTTGAAGTGTCTAAGAAAGAAAAAAAAATAACTTTTTTTATGTGAAATTTAAATGACATTTTAAGAAGGGGAAGGAGAAGAGGGAAAGGGGAGACAAATAAATAATTAAAATGTATTATGAACAAAGATCAGCTAAAGATTACAGTCAAGTTGTGGCTCACACTTGTAATCCTAACACTTTGGGAGGCTGAGGCAGGTGGATCATGAGGTCAGGAGATCGAGACCATCCTGGCTAACATAGTGAAACCGTGTGTCTACTAAAAATACAAAAAATTAGCCAGGCTTGATAGCACACACCTGTAGTCCCAGCTACTCAGGAGGCTGGGGCAGGAGAATTTGCTTGAACCCAGGAGGCAGAGGTTACAGTGAGCCGAGATCACCCCACTGCACTCCAGCCTGGGCGACAGAGCGAGACTCTGTCTCAAAAAAAAAAAAAAAAAAAGAAAGATTACAGTCAAGTTTTTAGCCCACTGAGAAAGTGAGCTGCACTTTTAAAAACATGTCCCAGAGATACATTACATAAAGTTATAGGAAAATAAAAGGTACTAGTCTATACTTGAAACTCTTGCTATTCAGTAATCTTGAGATTTACCATACAAATAATCTACTTTGCTTTATGTAAACTTATAACATAGTATTTAAGTGACTTTTTAATGATGAATCAATGCTTCTGCTAAAAAATGATTTTTATTAGTTTTGTCTCAGATTTTTCAGTTTTGTAGGTGAGTATAGTTCTTTCTTATAAATTTGATTACTGTGGTTTGTACATTATATATATTATACCTTTTAATTTATTATACCTAATACTCTGAGGGAAATAGTGTTTAAATTAAGCTGTGGACCCCTATTAGTCAAAATAGTATTTGGCATACTTGTTATTTTAAAAAATCTAGGAGGAAATAGAATTACATATTTTTTCTCATTAGCATTTCAGGTATATTTTGTATATACTCTTATGCTGTACCCAAATTAAAGGTTTAAAACAGAAGAGTGTATAATGTTAATATATGAGAAACATATATGTATTATACATTTCTTTTTGTAAATTATAAAGAGAAAAACGATGAGTAAGAATGTGTCTCCACAGAGGGGAAGAACACATACTGGGGCCTACTGGAGAGTGGAAGGTGGGAGGAAGGAGAGAATCAGGAAAAAATAACTAATGAGTACTATGCTTAATACCTGGATGAGGAAATAGTCTATACAAAAAAAACCCATGACACGAGTTTACCTATATAACAAACCTGCACATGTACCCCTGAACTTAAAATAAAAGTTAAAAAAACAGAATTTGTCTCATAGAGTCTCAAAATATTTTTATACCAGATGAAAAATTCAGTTTTGGCAATAGAATTATACTGGTTCAGAGTACTATGAAAAATTATTTATTGCTCAAAAATGGAGTCGTCCAAATACATTTGAAAATTAAAAATCCTAATTTTCCAAGGACATTTATTCGTTGTCTCTTATATTCTAAAAAAGCCAAGTATTTGTTGAGTACCATATATTTAAGATACTTGTTAGTTCTAAAACTAAGTTATTTTTCAAAGATTTATAAGTAAAATGTCCTTAAGTAAGCAAATAAGTAAAGGAATTGTTTTCTAGTATTTTTGTTCATCCTCATTTTAAGAAAATAATTATTTCGTATTTTCAATAATGCTCTTAAATTCTAAGTAAAACCTTAGCTTTCAATTGAACCAGAATTTAGTATATGATATAATTATGTATTTGTGTATATCACTTAAAAATGACTACTTTGTAAAATTAGTTATCTGTGTCACATAACTTTGGAGTAAGAGAGATTTGAGGAACCTTACAATGTCAAAGTTCTTTTGACTTAAGGTTGATAATGCCTAAACTATTCTGAACATAGATCTCTTTTATTTCCAAACACTTTAGGAATGTTGATTTTTCACAACACTACTTTGTGATCTATTCAGTGTTTGACAGTTTTCAGCTTATGAAGTTTGTTGTTTATGTCTAATTGTCAGTTTAAAGCTATTCTGTTCCATAAAAAGGAACTGGACCAGATGTACCATATAAATCCCCATCTGTTAAAACAACAACTTCTTCCAAACTAAAAAACATTTTGTGTGTCTGTGTGTGTGTGTGTGTGTGTGTGTGTGTGTGTGTGTGTGTGTATGTCTATATATAGATATATCTATGTAAGGACTATCTTTACTTTTCAAGTCCCTGTAATTCCAAGGACTATATTTTGTCCACAAAAATAGCTCAGAAATGTTGAATGCTTATATTAGCTCCTAATACTGGCTTTTAAAAATTCCGGTTAAATAGCCTAGTTTATATTTTGTTCAGTTATGCCTTTACCTATTATGAGAAAATTACTGTAAAGTATTATGACTCACCTTGCATTTAAATATATTTGCACATTTATTTTTAATAGAATTTCAAACTAACATGCATTTTTAAGGTACATGCTACATGCCCTCAGAGAAACTGGTAAGACAAGATAGTCTTTTTTACATCTTCAAGTTTCTTAAAAATAAAATAAAAAATTGCCATGTGGCTTGGATTAAGATGGAGCTCATCTTTGCCATATTGTTTAAAGAAACAATGTAATGTTAGTTACTCTAGTTTTAAATCTCATAGAAATAGTCTCTTGATTTGTCACAAGAGTAGTATACCCTCAAACATATTGTCCTCTCTTACTAAGGAATTTATTATCACGATCACATCATTTCTTTAATTTGACAACTGATCAGTGATTTCATAAGCTAAAGTATTTTCTAATGTACTGTAGCATTTGTCATCACTTACTCTCTTTTATAATACACCAGTTTCTATTTTGTTTTATTTAAATTATCTTCCCTTCTTCTTTTGAGTTTTGTGGTCTGCTCTTTCTTGTCTTTCTTATAAGTCTTTTCCCCCAATCCTTCAACCATTTGCTTCCACATTACTTCACTTTTTTTTGTAATGACTACCAGAAAAAAAGTACATAAATAACTTTCTTCAGTGTATGTATCATGCAAAATGTTTTGTATAAGATGGGATTGCTGCAAGTTATAAACCTTTGGATATTAATATTACTGATAGTTGTGTGGAATGATTGAGGACAAAAAATTTCTGAAAATTAGGTACTTGGCCAGAAGATTATGATAATTAGTTGTTTTCATGTTTACATTATTTTAAAATCAGACCAGCCAGACGCGATGGCTCATGCCTGTAGTCTCAGCACTTTGGGAGGCTGAGACGGGCGGATCATGAGGTCAGGAGATCGAGACCATCATGACTAACATGGTGAAACCCTGTCTCTACTGAAAATACAAAAAATTAGCCAGGCATGGTGGCGGGCACCTGCAGTCCCAGCTAAGGGAGGCTGAGGCAGGAGAATGGCGTGAACCCAGGAGGCGGAGGTTGCAGTGAGCAGAGATCGTGCCACTGCACTCCAGCCTGGGTGACAGAGTGAGATTCTTCTGTCTCTCAAAAAAAAAAAAAAAACCGGACCACCATGACTTTTTTTTTTTTTTTTTTTAAACCGGATTTTCCAAGGTTATCCTTAAAAAACAACAAAAGGTAGACACATTGAATTAAATTATGCTGGTTTAGAAATTGAATCCAGTGCAGCTCATTCATAATAGTGATGGTACATTAAATGTAGTATAATTTGTCCTGCAGGCTTCTCATGAGAAGGAACTGTTTTAAACTGATTGTAGACCTGGCACCTGGCCCACTTTCTGGGTGATCTCCCAAGTGTGAACTTTCCCCACCCTCAGCCCCTCCTTTCCTTCCTGGAGGTGGTTGATAGAGGTGGATTATACTGATAATTACACAAGCAGTGTCAGTTGCACACATGATTTGCATAACTGTGCTGTGCTGATTTCATCCATCAAATCCTGATACTGATGCCCTTGTTGCTTCACTGTATGCTTTGCGATAAACACTGAAGAAAGGAGATGGGATTAATATTTTCATTCTTGACTCTTCAAACACACACTTGAGGTCCTACTCATTGAAATTTACCCAGAAGGTAAAAGCCACTTTCAGTCAGGCCAGCTGTAAGACAGCCCATTTGATTTCCACCAGGTAGAACACCTCTTTCCCCTACCCCAGACCAATAATCATTATATGTTTCTTATAAAAGAAAGTAAAACTTTTAATAGCATATACAATCTCATCTTTTATGAACTGTAGTAGTCATGCTTCTTTCAGAACCTATTTCTAGAAGGAATTAAAAGTCTTTCTTTTATAATTCTATGTAGCTCTTTTCACCTCGGTGCAAGTCATTTAGAAGATCAATTTACTGTAGGAAGCTTTCCTTCCTACTTTATTTTCAGGAATTCTAAAGAAATGGACAAGATTCCTGGGTGCTTTCTCATTATTTTAAATATTCTACATTGTCCTCATTCCAAAGCTTGCTACCACAGTTTTGTACCCTGCCTGGATTTAGTGTGGATAGTCTTAATTTTGGTCATTTACCATTTTCCCTTCCACACCATGAGTCTGCAGGCCTGGCATATTTGCAACTCCACAACAGAAGTGGAGAGGCTGCACACAAACTTTATTACTCACCCAGTATCCAGAAGGGTATGACACATTGGGACGTGTGTGTGTGGGGGTGAGGGGGGCGGCGGGGGGTGGGTATTTGGATGGTTTTTTCTAACCTAACCTTTACCCTTTCTTTCAATTTTTCCTACTTGATCTGTGTATGTGAGTCAAAGAAACCTGTTCATCCACAGCCTATACTATCTTGCCAAATACTGTAAGAAAACTCTCAAATGGTAGAAAATCAGACAAATAAGGAAAATAAAAACAAAGTATCATTCATCATAAGCATGTAAAATATATTTAGAATATACAATTTTATGTAAAGTATCATGAATCATCTATCAGAATGGAGTCCCTTTAAATTGTATAGAAATATGATGATGATGATAAGCATCTGGATAAGAATAAAAGGTCTTAAATTCAGCATCTCAAAGAAGAGAGCTTATTCTGTTTTGCATCTTCATCCCTTATATACCATATTGATTGAATGAATTAATGGACAGATTATTTTCTTTGAATATTCTTATATTAACTAGGAAGGTTTTAAAGATTCATGGAGGTCAGTGGTCGTTGTGTATGTTTCCTAGTACATGATAAATATTAGTCTATTAAAAAAATTAAAAATTATGGGTATATTGAATAAGTTCTTATTTTGTGGCAAGAGTCATTTTAAGGGCCTTATTTTGCAGATAAGCAGAGTCAAGTTTAAAGAAAGAGATGTTACCTAATGTCCTCACACAGTCTGTCATTTTACATAGTACATGTATGCCTCCTCAGCTTATAAAGATTATACTTTAACCTTATTTTTCTTTTATTTTCCGTGGTTTGGCAACAATGTATTATTGCATTAGATTTCAAACATACACATACTCACCCACAGCACAATAAAACAAGAATTGTATCATGCTTTTATAAACAAAAATATATCATGATGGTTGAAGACATATAGCAGCTTAGAACAAAATAAATCTAGCAATAGTATAAATTATATTTGTGAGAGTACTTTAAAAAATTATGGTCTGATATAGCAAAAAAACCCATACCATTATGACTATATATTTGCATTTTATCCAACTTCCAATGTACTCATGAAAGCTGAGAAATAAGCTCTGGTCTATCTGAATCTAGGGTCTCTGCTCTCAGCCACTATACTCCTGCTTCCCAATCTATTCTCCATATAGCAACCAGAATGTTACTTTAACATCTGATTTAAATCATGTCACTCCTCTTAAAATATTTTAATGGTTTTCCATTGCTTTTATAATAAAATCAAACTACTAATCATGGCCATTGGTGGTTCTGCCCACTTCTCCTGTCTGATCTTCTTCTACTCTACGCCTTATTCTGGGTTCTTTGCAACCGAGGTTTCTTTATTCTTTCCTACTCTTTTTGAACTAATGGATGATCCTAGGAGTCAATACCTTCACCACTTTCCCAAGATCTTGGCACAGTTGCCTCATTATCTTTCAGATGTTAGCTTAAATGTCATCTCTTTGAAAATAGTGGCATCCATAAGCAACCTACCAGAAGCATCCCCTTAGTCCTATTTTGCTATCTCTATCTTAATAAAAAGCTTGAATCAGAATCTGTGATTATGTTGGTGTTTAGTTTATACACATGTTGTCTGTGCCGTCCCACCCCACTTGAATGTAAGCTCTGTGAGATTGTGGACTGCAAGGCTGTCCTTGTGGAGCTTACATTTTAATGAGGGGAGACAGGCAAGAATCAGTTTTTAAAAATTATATAATATGTTAGAAGGTGTTGACCGCTACAGGGAAAAAAAAACAAAAATTTTCCATTTATTGTGTGTCAGGTACCTTGAGTGTTCTATATGGATTTAAAAAAAAATCTTCACAGAAATGCTGTGACTTAGGTACAACCATTTCCTAGTTTAACTTAACCTAGGCTTCACACACAACTGGCATTAGGGTTAGAATTTGAGATCCAAGTAAGAAGCCACATTCTGGATCTACAAATATATATTCTTTATATGAATATTCCATAAGTTAGAGCAAACTATTTGCTTCTGAATTGATTATTTTGGGAGCTGTTTGCTATCCAAATTATTTGCTTACTCATAAGCCTGAGTTATTGTAATATAGAAAGTCAGATGTAAGGAAATACAGGCATAACTTCCTTTATTGTGCCTTACTTTATTGAACTTCACAGATACTGTGTGTTTTACAAATTGAAAGTTTGTGGTAACCCTAATTCCAAGCAAGTCGGTTGACACCATTTTTCCAATGACACATGCCCACATCATGTCTTTCTGTCACATTTTAATAATTCTTGCAGTGTTTCACATTTGCTCATTATTATGTCTGTTTTGTGATCTGTGATCTTTCTTGTTATTATTATAACTGTGTTAGGATACCGCAAACCACACCTGTACAGGCTGGCAAACTTAAATGTTAGTGTTGATAAATGTTGTGTAAGCTCTGACTGCTCCACCAACTGGCCAGTTTCTCTGTCTGTCTGTCCCTCACCTGGCCTCTATATTCCTAAAATGCAAAAATACTGAAATTAGGCCACTTAATAACTGTACAATGGCCTCTAAGTGTTCAAGTGAAAGGAAGACTCACATTTCTCACTTTAAACCAAAGCTAGAAATGATGAGGCTTAGTGAGGAAGGTATGTCAACAGGCAAAACATGCCAAAAGATAGGCCTCCTGTGCCAAACAGCACGTTATGAATGCAAAGGAACTGTTATTGAAGAAAATTTAAAATGCTCCTTCAGTGAACACACAAGTGATAAGAAAGCAAAATGCCTTATTTCTCATTACGGAGAAAGTTTCAGTGGTCTGGACAGAAGATCAAACCAGCTACAGCATTCTCTTAAATCAAAGCCTAATCCTGAGGAAGACCCTAACAATATTCAATTTTCTGAAGGCCACGAGATATGAGGAAACTGCAAAAGAAAAGTTGGAAGCTAGCAGAGGTTGGTTCATGAGGTTTAAGGAAAGAAGCCATCTCTATAACATAAAAGTGCAAGGTGAGGCAGCAAGTGCTGATGTAGAGGCTATGGTAAGTCATCCAGAAGAACTAGCTAAGCCAATTAATGAAGGTGATTGTGGTAAAAAGCAGATTTTCAGTGTAGACAAAACAGCCTTCTATTAGAAGAAGTTGCCATCCAGGGAGGAGAAGTCAATGTCTGGGTTAAAAGCTTCAAAGGACAGGCTGACTGTCTTGGTAGGACAGTGTAGCTGGTGACTTAAAGTTGAAGCCAATGCTCATTGACTGTTCCAAATCCTAGGGTCTTTAAGAATTATGCTACATCTACTCTGCCTGTGCTCTATAAATGGAACAGCAAAGTCTGGATGACAGCACATTTGTTTACAATATGGTTTACTGAATAAGCCTATATTGTTTAGACACTGCTCAGAAACAAAAATTCCTCTCAAAATATTATAGTTCATTGACAATGTATCTTGTCACCCAAGACTTCTGATGGAGAAGTAAAGCAGATTAATGTTGTTTTCATGGCTGTTAACACAGCATATATTCTTCAGCCCATGTTCAAGGGGTAATTTCAACTTTCAAGTCTTATTACTTAAGACATACATTTTATAAGGCTAGAGGTGACATAGACAGTGATTTCTGTGATGGATGTGGGCAAAGTAAGCTGAAAACCTTCTGGAAAGGATTCAGAATTCTAGATGCCTTTGAGAACATTTGTGATTCATCTGAGAAGGTCAAGATATTAACAGGAGTTTGAAAGAAGTTGATGTCAGCCTCATGAATGACTTTCAGGAGGTCCAGGACTTCAGTGGAGAAAGGAACTGCAGATGTGGTAGAAACAGCAACATAACTAGAATTAGAGGTGGAGCCTGAAGATGTGACCAAATTACTGCAGTCTCATTATAAAATGTGAATGGATAAAAAGTTGCTTCTTACAGTGAGCGAAGAAAGTGGTTTCTTGAGATCGAATCTTCTAGTGCAGATCCTGTGAACATTGTTGAAATGACAAGAGGATTTAGAATATTACGTGAACTTAGTTAACAAAGCAGTAGCAGAGTTTGAGAGAGTTGAATCCAAGTTTGAAAGAAATTCTACTCTGGGTAAAATCGTATCAAATTATGTCACATGCTACAGAGAAATCCTTTGTGAAAGGAAGTGTTGACTGATGCGGCAAACTTCATTGTTGCCTTATGTTAAGGAATTGCCATATCCATCCCAGCCTTCAGCAACCATCAGCCTTATCAATCAGTAGCCATGGACATCAAGGCAACACCCTCCTCCACCAGTGGAAAGATTATGAGTCTGAAGGCTCAGATTATCTTTACAGTGTGTGTATGTGTGTATGTATGTATGTATTTAAGACAAGGTCTTACTCTGTTGCCCAGGCTGCAGTGCAGTGATGCAATCACAACTGACTGTAGCCTTGAAAGTCTGGGCTAAGTGATCCTCCCACCTCAGCCTCTCAGCGTCCCGAGTAGCTGGGACCACTGGTGCATGCTACCACACCCTGGCTAGTTTTGCTAATTTTGTATTGTTTATAGAGACGAGATTTCATCATGTTGCCCAGGCTGGTCTAGAACTCCTGGGCTCTAGTGATCCTCCTGCCTCCACTTCCCAAAGTATTCTGCTTGTATTACACCTGCTTGTATTACAGGTGAGAGCCACTGCACCTGGCCTGTTTAGCATTTTTTAGCAATAAAATATTTTTAAAATTAAGGTATATACATTGTTTTTATACACAATTCTATTGCACACTTAATAGACTATGGTATGATATGAACATAACTTTTATCTGAGTGACCCACTTTATCAGGATATAGTCTTCATTGTGATGGGCTGGAGCTCAACCTGCAATATCTCCAAGATATGCTAGTAGTTTGATGAATTGAAATCTTATTGAAAGGAAGAGTCTATGTAATTTGGATTATTCATTTAATCTGTATGCCTAGTAAATTCTTACTAGCCTTTCTGTTTACTTTTTGTTCTCCATAATGAATATTTTGCACATTTGTAATAATGAAATAGTATCAAATATATCTGCTGTTTCTTTTGTGTCTTAGATTTTACTGTACCATCTCCTGGCCATGCTAAGACTTTTTACACCTTTATACTTTCTCTAGTCTTTTTCCTACATTCATCAACCAATCTGTTAAATAATTTATGTTACACTTACAGTGAAAGAAGTGAGCAACTGTAGGAGTTAAATGGTTTTTGAATATAATGTTTATTATTATGATTATATATGCCACATTTTAGGCAGTTGGTAAATTATGTTATATGAATAAATAATTGATATGTATATATTTTAACAGAAATGGAAAAATTTAGAGAGATTAAACATCTACTTCCGTTTATTATTTTATTAGCAATGATAAAAATAAGCAATAAAATATTTTATGTGATAAGGAAATGCCGGGGAAGCATAACTGTTACACTGCCAAAATATGTTACAATGTATATTTTGCTTAATCCCATTTTGCTTCCTTATTTTAGGTGTTAAGTTCAAGAAATCTGAGGAAACATGTTTACTTAAAGTGACAGAAAAGTAGATGCCAACAACTTAGACTCTTATAAAAATAATCTTACATAAGATATTTTCTTTTTTGAATTGTGCCTATTTTTCTTCCAGAGTGCCCAAAACAATAAAAAGGAGTTTTCTTTTGCTTTCAAATGTCTGTGATTTTACTTTAAAGATCCAATACATACTTTTTTATATATAATTTTTCCTGGTGTTTGTGTCCTGTGTAAGATTTTCAATTTACTTTGAATAGTGTTGTTACATTATAAAACAAATGGCAATATTTGGATGGTTAATAATGTTAGCTCTGTGGATGCAGGAATGACATTTGTCTCATTCAGTGCTGTACCTACAGCACCTAGAATGTGGAACACTGGAGGTGCTCAAGAAATTTATATTAAAGGAACTAGATGTCCTTGCTTAACACCTGGCATATCCTGTTAAAGAAGAGTAAACAGTGTTAATGTGGCCGGGCAGGGTGGCTCACGCCTGTAATCTTAGCACTTTGGGAGGCCAAGGTGGGTGGATCACCTGAGGTCAGGAGTTTGAGAGCAGCCTGGCCAATATGGTGAAACCCCGTCTCTACTAAAAATACAAAAATTAGACAGATGTGGTGGCGCATGCCTATAGTCCCAGCTACTCGGGAGGCCGAGGCTGGAGAATCATTTGAACCCAGGAGGCGGAGGTTGCAGTGAGCTGAGGTGGTGCCACTGCACTCCTGCACTCCTGCACTCCAGCCTGGGTGACAGAGCGAGACTCCGTCTCAACAAAAAAATAAAAAAAGAAAAAGAAAAATAGTACGAATGCTGGCTTTTTGTGCCTTTTTTATTGTCATAATGCAGTGTTCCTCACAGTATGTTCACAAACAGTTATTTACTTGGGAAATTACTAGTGCTAAAATAAAAACATTGTACTATATTTATAGTTTTTTGGGAAAACATTGGGT
This sequence comes from Rhinopithecus roxellana, assembly GCF_007565055.1. Lineage (NCBI taxonomy): Eukaryota > Metazoa > Chordata > Mammalia > Primates > Cercopithecidae > Rhinopithecus > Rhinopithecus roxellana. Next base: position 100,369,579 of record NC_044562.1, on the reverse strand, counting down.
TAAATAAGTTTTATTTGTTTGCTTTTTTTGTTATTGTAGCTAAACATCCAAAAGAACCTCTGATAATGCTCATGTACATTGTAAATCTCTAAGAAATCTGCATTAAATATACTGTCTCACAGACTTGTTTAAACATTTAACGTTCATCCCCCCACCCTCAACTATTTTAGTAAACTGTCCTTAGAGAGATAAAAGTTATTTCACTGTAATGATTTTTGACAGACACCTAATTATCCTGAAATGATTTCATATAAAGAGATACTCTTTGAAAGATGTCTCACTTTTCAGGTAGGGCTCTGTTTCCTTTCTAAAATACTCTTTTCCCACTTAATCATTTCATTAAAAAAAGAAATCTAGAGTCATTAAGACTTCTAAAGATTTAGAAAAAAAAGTAGGTGTGGATATTTCTTAAAAATTCTGTATCAGGCAGAATTTTAAAACTTAACACAGTAAAGAAATCACAACGTGGGAAACTACCAACAATTTTGACCACACAAAAATATAAAACCTCTAAGCCTCAAAAAAAGCATAAGTCAAATAGGTAAGTCAAGAAATAAGTCAAAGGCATTAATATATACAGAGATCGAACAAACTGATGAGAAAGACAAAAGCAGTAAGATCATAATTAAAAAATAGATGAAGGCATGAAATAGATAATTTGAAAGGATATCATACAAAAGGCTAATAATTTTTTAATATTAGTGAAACTAATAATATTTAGTTTCACTAATGCAAATGTGAAAGAAATGCAAATTACATTTTATTACCTAGCTCAGTTTTCCCAAACTTTCTTGGTTCATTGTGACCCTAGTGTCTTAATAATTTTGTCAAAGTGCATTTATGGCTAAAAGTAATACTGAACAGTTTCATTTTATTAAGTAATAAGGTCCAAACAACTTAGTAACGATTTGTGCCCTAACAACTTTTTATCCATTTGGGAAAATTATAATATATAAATTGAAACCCAAAACATTGCTTTTTTGTTTTGTTTTGTTTTCATCCTTAGATGGCCACAGTTACTTACTAATGGGATTGTATGCCTTGTTGGGCATGGTACAGCTTCCCCAACCTTGAAATCAAGTTGGACACTGCCACTCTCTTTTCCTGTTCCATATTGATTGTCATGCAGTGCTTGCTTTGTATTGCAGCAACCACTGAAACCCAGCTTCACAAAGATATGACATAATTGAAAGGAATGTAGTGTGATACAATGTTGAAACTGAATAAGTAATGTGCATGATGTCTGAGAGGTATCAAATATTATTATTTCCCTAAAAATGGAAAATATACAGTATCCCTAAGAGTTTGCTTCAGCACTCCAAGTGCCTTACTACAATTTGAGGATATAGGCTAGCACATAAGTGGATAATGTATTATTTTAAAGGTAGTATTTATTGTTGGTGACAGCATGGTGAAATGGCTTTCTTATACACTTCTATTTTGAATATGAATTTGCAACACTGTTTTTGAGGCAGCAATGTAGCAATGGGGATCAGAAACCTTAAAATTGTTCATACACAGAGTTCATGCACTGTAACAGACCACTAAGACATAGTAAAACTTACCAGTACTAAGAACAGAAAAACTTTAAATGCCTGTTGTGCCATATTGTCATTGCTAATATTTCTTCAGTGTAATTTATAATTCTATAAGGTAAATTAGATTTCAGACTCCTATTTTTTGCCTTACAGTATTTATAGGAAAGTAGGTACATTTAATTTTATTAAAGAAAAATAAATGTGATATATGCATAATGTTAAATTTATGTTATGAAAAATGGTAAATATATTTTCTATATATAAATGCATTGCTTTGTATGTTTCTGTATGTGTAAATGTACATACACTATATAAAGAATAAAACCTTTACCACATGTATTAGTGCTATTGTAATTTGTTTTATAGATTTCACTAGGATAACTCTTGAAGTGACATATTTCAAGAAAATATAAGTGAACAAGACTTGGTTCTTCATAGTACTCTATGAACTTCTTCATAGTACTCTATGAATGTATGGTAAATGTTATTTCAAAAAATTTTTATAGCAATTTGACTTGCTCTTACTTTTTGGTAGGTATATAGGTTCTTAGGGGAATGAGGGCAGATTATTTTGTATTTCTGATTCCACATAAAGACAGATAGATGAAATGCTAGTAAATGCCAGCAAACTATTTGCTAATTGAACAGTTGGCCAAATTGTCAAGTTTTCTTTACTGGATATTTAATTTGTAATTCATTCCTCATATCTGGAATCTGTGTCTGTATCTTTGACAGATTACACCAGTAATTCTCTCATTTTTGTTACTATAGGGCTATTGGTGAGGGACAATATGTCAAAGAAAAGACTATATGTTAACTTTTGAGGCAATTGAGAAACACTGCTATCTTTTGTGTCGTAGAATCCTTAGTATTGTAACACATCTTAAAATTATATTTATAGGAAACTATTTCAGTTATCTGAATTGTATTGGTGCTAAAACTTTAAAAGTTAGTGTGACTTCTTGGTATTTAATCCAATTAAAAAAATCCATTTAATCCATGAAGAAGTATCAGGGACCAGATTTATCTTCCCAACTTAAGCAACTAGAAGATTAGACAAAATATATTAGATAAATTTTAGACAATAACAATAACAATGCAAGACTGTGGTCCCTGAGAGAGAAAAATAAAAATAAAAAAATCCAAACTTGTGAGTCCTATGCCCCCAACTTACTTTCTTGAGGCGATTTCCAGGCCATAGCTCAAGGACATCAAACCCATAGCCAGGTAGTCTTGCTGAATTGAGAAGACAGATCAGAGACCAGGGAGACCAGTGTGTTTAGTGCATGCAAAACAGAGTAACAGATTGGAGGAAGCTGCACAGAAAAAGTTCTGGAGTTTTGCAGAGTAGAGGGTTCCCTTGATTCTTTGGCTAAATGGTTATCTAGTTATCTGTACGAGGTAACTACCTGAAGTTGGGAAAAGAAACACTAGGAAGCAGAAGGCCAAGTTATTTCTGGAACACGTAGAAGTCTGGGTATAATTAATTCTCACCAGTCAAAGTGAGAAGGTCTTGTAATATGCAAGACACTGAGTAAAGTCCTTAGAAGAGTATTGCCTTAGTACTGGAGCTAAGCTAGTCTTTAGACTAAAGCATGCTCTGGACCTGCCTTCAAGCATTAAAGTAAATTTTGAAAGGATCAAACTAATTCCAAGTAACAACTGCATATTGGGATAAGTCAATCACATTGTAAAGAAATGCAGTAAAATCTAGAATCAATTAAAGGAAAATTCACAATATCCAGCATTCCATTAAAAAACTAACAGATATGCAAAAACATAGACAGTATTATTTATAATCAGGAGAATACTCAAGCAATAGAAATAGATCCAGAGATGGCCAAAATAGTGGAATTTGAAGACAAAGTTGATAAAGCAACCATTATATATATACTCCATGTATTCAAGAATATAGAGGAAAACATGAACATGATGTGTAGAAGTGGTGCTTAGAGGGAAATTTGTGATTTAGACAGTTTATATTGGAAATGAAGAAAATCTCAAACTAATGATCTTAAGCTTTCTTTAGAGATTTAAAAAGAACAAGATCAATCCACAGTATGTTAAGAAAAGAAATAAAAATGGTAAAGACTGAAACCAATGAAAGAGTGAAACAAAAATAATGGAGAAAAGTCAGTGAAATCAAAGACTGATTACATGAAAAGATCAATAAAATAGATAAACCTCTAGCAAGACCAATCAGTATAAAAAGATCACATAATTTGGCATCATCCAGAATAAAAACGGGAAATCGCTAAAAATCCTGTAGCCATTGGAAGCATAATATGGGAATATTGTGAATAACTTTATGTCAAATTCAGCTAGATGAAATAAAAAATAGAAATTATTGACTCATTCAAGAAGAAATACATACTCTGAATAGCCTATATTTATTCCAGGAATTGAAATTGAAGTTAAAAACCTTCCTACAAAGAAAACTCCAGATGATTTCACTGATAAATTCTGTCAAACATTTAAGGAAAATGTAATTTAAGAAAAACATTAAAAGAACAAATTCCTCTAGAGAATAGAAAAGGGAGGGAGGGAGGCCTCCAAACAAATTATTATGTTCAACATTACTCTGACACCAAAATCAAAGACATTACAAGAAAAAAATACTGCATAATGGTATTCTTCATGATGCAGATGCAAAAGTCCTTAAAATTTTAACACATTGGATCTAGAATATATAAAAAGGATAATATATCATGACGAAGTGGGATTTATCTTAGGAATTTAAAATTAGTTTAACATTGGGTGAAAAAAAAATACCAATCAATGTAATTTTCCATATTAACAGACTAAAAAAGAAAAGATTTTAGTTTGTCTTTAAAGTTGCAGAAAAAGTATTTGACTTAATTCAGCATTCACGTATTATAAAATTTCTCAACAATAGAGAAGAAAAGAACTTCCTCATCATGATGAAGGTTATCATTTGATGAATGTAAAAAGAAAAGGTGGACATTTAGGTTGATTCCATATCTTGGCTTTTGTGAATAATGATGTAATAAACATGGTAATGCAAATATTTATTTGACATACTGAGAATAAATCAAATGTATTTCTATATGCTAGGAATTAATAGTTGTACATTGGAATTTAGAAAGCAATGCCATTGATCATAACATCCCAAAATGTATGAGCTACTTAGAGATAAATTTAGTAATATGTGTAAGAACTGTGCACTTAGAGTTATAATACATTGCTGAGATAAATTAAAGACTTCAATAAATGGAGAGATGAGACATTATCATGATTTAAAAGATTCAGTATTGTTAAGATGTTGGTTTCTCCTGAAATTGAGTCTGTCAGTTCAAGGCAATTTCAGTCAAAATCCCAACAGACTTTTTAACAGAAATTGGCAAACTGATTTCAAACTTTGTTTGGAAATGTAGACCTAAAATAGCCAAAATAGTTTTGAAAAGGCAAATTTGGATGACTTGCACTACCTGATTCCAACTTTATCCTAAGACTTGCTCTGTTGGTTTAAGGATAGACACAGAGATTAATGGAATGGAATAGAGTCCAGAAATAGACCCCAAATTGATCAGTTGGTTTTCAACAAAGGTACTGAGATAATTTAAGGGGGGAAAGGATAATGTTTTCTACAAATGGGTCTAGAACAACTGAATACCCATATTTTTGAAAAGAATGGTCTAAGACTCTTACTGCCATATATAAAAATTAAGTTGAAATAGCCATAGACTTTTGACAACTATAGTAATAATGTGAAGAGATGTTAAACACATATTTATATGTTTTATCTGTATATATGTAAATATTCTGCAATATGTGAAATAGTATATGCTTATTATATATAGTACAAACTCATGTTTTTTTGAGAGGTAAGGGACAAACATCCAAATAAGAGACTTTAGACCGAAGATATACATTCATATTTCAGAAATTTCAGAACATCAATGACAAACTGAAGTTACTAAGAGCTTTCAGACAAACAGGACACATATAAAGCTACATTTATATAATACTTTTAAAAAGAAACTTTGGAGGTTAGTAGCCCAGTGGAAAAAAGTCTTCAAAATGTTAAGAGAAAATGACTTTCAACTTGGAAATTCTAAACCCAACAAAGAGGAAAACATGGGGTTCAGGCAGCAAAAGACTAATCATAAGGGAGAGAAAGGAAAGTTCTGGATAACAGCTCTGTAATAAACCCAGGGTACCATCAGTTCCAACTGGGGAAAGGGGTGCCAATGGTTGTGAGAAGGCAAGAGGAAAGTGGGGTTGGCAAGGACCTATGACATTGTTTTGGACTCTGAGTGTTTAGAACAGTTATCAGTAAGGTGTGAGAACCTCAGAGGAGGGGGGTAAGTGGACTGGATACAGAAACACAAGCAAAATAAAAAGTGAGATGATTATTAACTCTAGGAAAAATTAAAAGCTGCACAAAAAAGGAAATGTAATCACTGTTGAACCAAATAGTATGTTATGATTAATATTTCTGTGACTACTGGAAATTTCCATTTCTATACTATTATCAGAAATGATTATGTAACTATTGAAAGACCACAGAAGTGAGAATTGAGAGGGTGTTTGTAAGAGCTGAATCCTTAACTACCAAGACACAGAAGCAGTAGATTATCTCTAAACCCGATGAATAAAAATAACTTATATATTATTTAGAAATATGAATATAATCGCCAGAAGAAGGAGCTGAAAATGGTTGCTTTTTGGGATTTTGATTAGATTGCTTGGGGGCAGGTAGGGCAGCACGGGGAAGAGACTGTGTATTTCATTAAATGCCACTTGGGACTATCTGATTTTTTTTTGTAGGCATATCTAACTATGGTAAAAAGAAAAATAATCATTAAACTAATAAAAGAAAAGGACTTAGAATGCTAGGCAAACTGAATAATTCAGCATTACCATAACTCTAGAATCTGGGAGAAAATGTTACCTAACAGCAGCAACCAAAATATCACTTCATAATATGGGGAAATGTTCAAAATATATTGTTCAATAAAATAAACAGGTTAGAAAATACAGTGTATAAAATAACTCATTTTCATACCAAAATTTATCTTTGCATGCATTAAAAAAAACATAAGAGTATGATACCAAAATACCAAAGACAGTTATTTCTAAATGATATAATTATGGATTTTACTGGTGATTAAAAAATTTTTATATGAATGTTTTACATTTGAAATTAGAAAAAGATTTTAGAAAAACTAATGAGAGAAAGCTGTTTAAAGAGTTTCAAGATGGTATCACTCATAAAAACTGCACTTATTAGTTCTTTCTATGAGCAAAGCACCCTGCTAAACTCTTTGGAGGTTACAAAGATACGTAAGATATGGTTAAAATTTCTCAAAAAGGTCAAGATCTAACATGAAGATGAAAATTGGTGTGTAAATACCAGTGTAAAAGTCACAAATAATATAAGATAGAGTGATAGAGTTTTGGAAGCGTTCTAAGCATGAGGGTCAATATTGGAATAGTTCTTTAGTGAGAAAGATCACTTTAAAATGGAACAGAGTTAAGGAGGTTGGAAGTGGAAGGATGCAGACGATTTCAAGAGGTAGGAATCATGTGAGGCCATTACAGCAAAAAACAAGACTCAGAAGTGTAGGTGCAAAGTAATTTTGACTGGAGCCTGGGGTAGGAGTGGGACGTGTGCTTTGGGACCAGATTGTATCGGGTGCTGAATACCAGGTAAAGGGATTTCAACTTAGTTCAATAAAAGTTAACAGTTAGTGAAGGTTGTTGGAGAGAGGAATAAAATAATTACACATGGGAAGAGAAAGCCTATTTGAAGTCTATTATGCCAGCCCAGGTGAGCAATAATGAAGGCCTGAACTAGGATATTGATTGTGAGAATGAAAAGAAGGGATCAAATTGAGAATCATTTTATGAGTCCAGTATATAGAATTTAGCAGCGATTTGAAGTAGGAAAAGAGGTAGAAGGTAACAAAAGTGGTGCACTGTTGTGAATCATGAGTATTAGAACAGTGGTAATGCTAGCAAAGGAGGGCAGTCAGAACAAAGAGGGAGTTTTGTGGAGGAAGATAGTTGTGAGTATCTTGAATGATTTGCTTTTGGGGGAATATCCATGAGGCAAGACTCAAAGGGCAGTTGAAAGTATGGATTTGAAGTAGTCATTCAGCAAATACATATTGTCTCCTATGTTTAATAACTTGATATGTATTATCAATTTAAAATTGAGTAAAACAAGATCTCTGTCCTTATGAGGCTCATCATTTGGACTAGGGAAATAAATAGATATCAAATTGATAATTACAACACAGTTGTTAAAAGTAATGAATCAACAGAGTATGAACAGAGTTCTGTGAGAGCAGAGGAGACAGCTGTGTCCTGATGCTCTTTGTTTTCATTGTAGGGAAGGGATTCACTCAGATATTCAAAGATGTACATGGCCAACTGGAGCTTACAAACATGGGAAATTATTCTTGACCTGATGTGGATGTTTCATAAAAATGAGCACTTCATTTAGAGAGCAAAGAGGGAGAGCATTGTACTGAGAACAATATCTGAAGGGATGTATGTAACATATTTGCAAGTTAGGAAAAAACTGAGAAGCAGTGGGGGGGAATGTTGGATCTGATCTCAGACACTAAAACAGGAGACCCAAGACACAAGAAAGTTTGATAGTGGCCAAGAGATTAGGAAGATAAAGGATTAATAAAAGTCTATGGATTTAATGATTCAGAGACCATTGACTTTTCAAAAATGTTTCCATAATACAAGAAAAAGTCTGCTTCAGTTGGTGACAATATGTAGTAACTATTATAAAAATAAAGGTAGTGAAATATTGGTCCTTTTATATGAATATATATGTTATACATATTAATTATGTATTACTTTAAAGATAAACTCATACAGATAAATACATGTATAGGGAGTAAGTATAAATATTTTTATAAACTTTATTTTTAAGAAATAGTATGAAAAGGATAGGAAATGGTCTTGTGGAGATAGTAAAGCCATTGAATTTGCAGGGATTGTTGGTGATGTCTGAAAACAATTTTCAAAAGAGTAGTAAGGGCAGAATGTAGACTTTGAAGGAGCTAAGTATATAGAAGAAAATAAATGACTACAGGTCTCAGAAATCCTGAAATCCTGCCTTTCCACCCCCACTCCCCAATTGTATAATAACTACTTTTTCTTCAGTTATCACCTGAAATGTTCCTACTTCAAACAGACCTTGTTCAGCCTTTTCAAACTAGTTTCCCCATGTTATACTACGACAGCATTCTTTTGCTCCATGTAACCGCCCACAATTTATAATATTTTGCTTGTGTATTCATTAAATGTCTGTCTTCCTCACCAGACTGTCAGTTGCATATGGATAGGCACCATGGGAATTTGTTTTCCACTTTACATTTTAGCCTCGTCAGCACTGATGCACAGTAGTCTGTTACTAAATACGTATTGAATGAATGAGAGAGTTAAAAGGATAGATTGTCTCCAGAACAAATTTATTGGAAATAGAGTAGTTGTAAGAAATGTCCAAATCCAACATGTCACCTAATAATTGGGTTGCTGGAATAGAATGGAGATGAAGAGTTGGGAAAATTAAAGTTGTACTTTTATAACAAAGCCCAACTCAAATCCCTGTTGGATTCAATGATGGGATGAAGAGGAAGGAGTGATGCTTTAAAATAGAGGACAAAATGGAAGAAGCTGAAATAAAGCAGATGCAATAGTAATGAGTGTAGTAAAAAATGAGTAGAAAACAGTAAAAACTTCATGTCTCTTCTTTCTTATCAGGTAAGTTGGGACTTTTAGAGGGTTGTAAGCCAAGGGCAGAGGAATGAAAAACCATGTTTTAATTAAATTGAGAAGATACAATGATTGCTTAAAGAAATAAGGGGAAGAAAGTATTGGAGAATATGCTCATGGTACAACAGAGGCATCATAATGTGATGGGACTAATACCAGGGAAGACCAGAAAATGGCTGAAGTAGTTTACAGTGGGCTATTAGCTTCAGTGTAAGTGCTTAATAAATATTAATCGGTTAATAAGCTTGTTCAGTGTAAATTTGTTACTACTTCTAGAGAAATATTACAGAACAACCCAAAATTGAGTAATGCGAATCGCAAACAGATACTTTTTCTTATGTAGTCCCATATCTTGGAACATAATTACATGTAAATTTATTTATATTATTTACACTAGATGATTTCAGCAAAACTTATTTTCTTGTATTTTTAATGCTGTCACATGGTGATATAAGTTCTGCACAGTATTCTCAGCTACTTCCCAGAAATCCATAGTTCCAAAAAATAGAAGCTAGTTTGCCAAACATTTTTTAAAAACTGAATAATCACTCCATAAATAGCTTTTACGATAGTTTGCAAACAATTATGATTATGAAATAACTGATCTTAATTTATGTGTACCTCAATTCCATTCTATTAAAATTTTGCCCCCCCAAAAAAAAGATTTGGTGTAGTTTTCTTTTTTGTCAGTACTGTGAAACTTTTAGGCGGCCATGAATACCTTGCCTTGTTACAGTATTTCATTTCCTCCCGTGACCAATGTCATAGCATGGGTTTATAAGATGACGAATTAGTGATGCTATCTTTGGTCGTGAAAAAGAGTTGTCTGTTATTCTCTGGGCAAAAACTGAGTAATTCCCATGGGAGTCAAATAGAGACATGGGCGGGGATCACACTGTGCTTTACTGCTGAGGGCTTTGGCACAGACCACCTGGGGTTTTATGTTGTTCTATATTCATTCAAAACCAAGAGTCAAAAGTGCTCTGTGATGTCCTTATGAAGAGTCATGCGTTAAAACGTGCTTCTTTCTGTAGAGATTATATTTTTCTTCTTACTTTGTTTTTTAAAGTTCTTTTTTTTTACTGAACATCTTCGTATTTTAACAGATGTACTGAGATAATGACACTGAGATAATGGCTCCCTAGCTATTAGGGAATAATTCATTTCCTGAATGTGAGATGTTTTGGAAACTATTACTATCATTTCATAACTACATATTGTATAATAATCCTGACTCAAAGCACCTAGTAGGTTAATTCTTGGTATTATAAAAGCTGATGAGGGAGAATATACTTATCTGCCACAAAATTTTGCATGTATGAATAGTTGTTACCAAAGTGAAAAGAAAGGAAACTACTTTCATCTGTACTTTTTCTCACCACTTGAGTTCTTTTTAATCTTCTTGGTACCCAAGAATAATCTGTTTATTAAACGGTGACATTTCAAGTTGTTGCATTTTAAGTTTTCTTCTGTAAAATTCTCTGCCCTTACCCGAAAAGAAAGAAAGAAAAAAAAACTTATGATGTATCTAGGATACTCCTGATTTGTCTTTTAATGAGTCAAAGCTGAGAGTCAATGTATTAAGAGTCAGATAATTTGAAGATTGATCATCAGGCCCTCAAGATCTAGAATACAGTCAGAGCAAGAATTTGATTCAGTATTTCCCCTGTTGCCAGAGGTATGATCCGCCTGTCTTCTTGTTGTCTTTTAGTCTTGGTAGAAATGTATTTTCTTTTCTTGCCAAAATGGGAATGTAAAGGAGGAAAAGATTTAAGTCTGAAAATTATATGAGTGCTTCCCCCTAGACTATCAAAAGTTAGCTATTGATTTTGCTTTAAATGTGGATGGGACTGACAGCACACTGACCTTGAGTTCTCTTCACAGTGGGTAAACCTCACAAGTGCAACTACTGTGGACGAAGCTACAAGCAGCGCAGTTCACTGGAGGAGCACAAGGAACGCTGCCACAACTATCTCCAGAATGTCAGCATGGAGGCTGCTGGGCAGGTCATGAGTCACCATGGTGGGTAGAAATTGGATTCATCATTTTTATTTCCCCCTACTGCTTTTGTAGTTCAATATGAAGATAAAATCTTATGCTGTTTAAAACTATTTTAGATCACTTTAACTTAAATGAGTTGAGCTTTGGGGTACATTGCAAATAATCTATATTGAAATTTTGCAATATTCCCAAATTATTTCTGATAACATTTGACTTAGCATAATAATGGCAACCAACCTTTAATATACCAAAGGCAGGTGCTGTTTACTCTTCTTTTTCATTTAGCTAACCAGATAGTTAGAGCTGGTTCCACTTTAGTTTGTAGGTTGCCTAAAAGAATGCATTGATTATTTGAATATTTTCATATCTGTTAGTTAAGTGATCAGTCATATAATTTGAAATTTCTCCAATCGGCCCTTTAATTTTTCTGAGAAATTGCTGATTTTGGTTTCTACAATGTGCAAAACAATCTAGACCAAAATTAGATACCATCTCTCTCCATAAAAACATTCTCCAAGCAAAACATCCTCATCTCTAACTACACTGTGGCAGGTAGGAAGGATTCTCTGTTCCTGAAAAGTTAATTTTAATAATCAGCCTTATACAGGAAAATGATGAATTTCAATTCTTAAGATTTGTAGTGTCTGTCTTGTCTTACTAATTAGATTTGTATAGTGATAAGTTTTATTTATACAAAGACAAAAATCTCAACTTATTAGTACATGTATATATTTTATTTATTTTTTTAAATTATTTTTTATTTTATTATTCTTTTTTTTTGAGATGGACTCTTACTTTGCCACCCAGGCTGGAGGGCAGTGGCGCGATCTCAGCTCATTGTAACCTCTGCCTCCCGAGTTCAAGCGATTCCCCTGTCTCAGCCTGCTGAGTAGCTGGGATTACAGGCATGCGCCACCAGGCCTGGCTAATTTTTCTATTTTTAGTAGAGATGGGGTTTCGCCATGTTGGCCAGGCTGGTCTCAAACGCCTGACCTCAGGTGAGCTACCCGCCTTGACTTTCCAAAGTGCTGGGATTACAGGTGTAAACCACTGCACCTGGCTACTTGTATATCTTTTATTTTAAAAAGGTTTGCCCAGTATTAGATGGTATAGTTGGGGATTGCACAGTCACTTTTAAAATATAAATATCTATGTATTGGCTTAGACATAGCCAGGTCAAGGATTATTTCTGGGGTTTTCTGTTTGTTTTATAGAGTATACACTGTGGAACTGTGTTTGTTGGATAGCTAGTGATTATGTGTTGTTGAATTGGGAATTTTTTTAATTTAAAATTTTTCTTGTTATCCTGAACAACTGAAGTGTTTCCTTCTAGTTTCTATAATCTAAAGAATCTAATTCTATTGATTGTTGTGATCAAGTCCATTTATTTTTATATTATCATCATTAACATTTTTTACAAACCTATCTGTGTATCAAGTCTTGGTAAATTTGATATTTCAAGCTTGCATTACCTGGGCTGATGACGATAGCATAGGATCTAGAACATAGAGATTACAAAATGGTGTGTGTCGGAGTCTGCCAAACCTGCTCTGGCTACATGGTGTCTGGGTGTGTCACTCACAGGCTGGGTTTGAGGATTAAATGTGATGGGATATGTAATAAATGCCCAACAAATGGTTTACTTTACCGCTAACATTTGAGAACATTAAATAACTCAGTAACAGTAAATGTGCTATTTCCTATAAATTTGTTATTTACCAGCAATAACTTAAGCATTAGAGGTTTCATTTGCTGACCAAACACATTGTTACTATTTAAATTGCTGGATTTAAGGGTAAGTTGAGGCAGGAAGCTGATGGAAGCTTAGGGGAATACCAAATCTTCCCCAAAACACCTTACAGCGTTGCTACTAGTTTTTCTATATGATGTTCTCCCATTACAGTTCTGACATTTGATGGGGTTATGCATTTCCAACTTTATTTATTATTTTTGCATTCCTAGTTATTTATGGAATTCTGTATTGCATACATACTCCTAAAAGACTATATGGTAATAGGGAGGTAAAATGTAAATAAATTATTATAATCAACATTTAATTATCTGTTGACAGATTGAACTTTTAGAGAATCAAATGCTAACGAAAAATTTAAACAAGTGCATTTTGGGAGAAGCAAAGACATGTCTTCTAAACAACTAGTTTAGTTTAACAGTCCTAACCCCTGTTCCCCAGATTGCTTAGCCCTCCACAGGCATAGGCCCTTTACAGGTGATGCGAAGGCTGGAACCAAGTGGAGGAAAGTGGGAAAGAGGCAGGGGCACTGGGTAGGTAGAGCAGAGGGTAAAACCAAAGAGGAGAAGGGGTTGAGGGTGGCCATTTATAGATACCATTTATAGAACCAAATATTCTTAAATATTGGATATCGTTTTAACCACATAATTTTATATTCATGCCATTTCATACCGTACTTTTTCTGGGTTTGTTGTAACAATAATTTGATATTATCCTTAATATTCTCTTCCTTTTATTAACATGCTTAATGGGAAACTGGCCATATGAGGTAGGAGTTGATAAATACTGTAAGAGAAAAACATGGTTCTGTAAAATGCTGCTAGAGTTCATCATTAACATATGTCTCATATAAATAGCTTGGCATATGTCTCTTTTTAAACAGAACCACGATGAAACTTATATTTATCCCCTTCTCTTGCTGTATCTTATTTATTTGTTTTCCTTTTTTGTGGTAGATATGAGAGTTGCCATCATTTTGGTTGCCATTAGCTCCATGAAATGATTTAACTATTACTCGTTTTTAAAAAATATCTGACATAGTTATATTTCCTAGTCTGTCTTTTCCAAAACATGTTTTTCCCTATGCTGTTCTTCTAGTATGGAATTTTTTAAAGAAAAAGAGGCATTTTTCACTTTACTCAGAAAACATTTATCAAGAGCTTACTATGTGCCAAGTTATATGGAACATTCTGGGGTATAAAAATAAATGGACACAGTTTTTTAATACACTTACTTTATAGTCTGGTAGGAAATACATACTTTAAGAAAATAAAATACAATGGAGCAAAAGCTCTAATAAAGATGCTTACACAGTTCTGTGGGAACATAGATGTAGAATTAACCTAACTCTGGAACAAAGTCAAGAGAGGCTTCTTACATGCAGGAGTGTTCAATCCAAACATGAGAGATGAGTAAAAATTGCATAAATCAGGCAGGATACAGAGAATGTATATTCAGGGAGAAGAAGAGGCTTGGAAATATAAAAGATAATTAACAGCTTCCCTGATGTTGAGTGTAACTGCAGTTTAAGGAGTGGTAGGAAATAAAGCTTCTGAATTAGTAGGTTATGATGCAAAGACGGAGTCTTCTCTGCTAATCTAGTGTTTGAATTTCATTGTGTAACTGATGGGGGGCCACTAGGGTAACCAAATTTGTTATTGAGGTAATCAAATCAAGAAAAATGTCTCCAATGAGGATACATGATAAATGCCTACCTCGGGCAGGGGGTAGGCTGTGAGGAGAGACTGGAAATGAGAATGCCAAGAAAAAGATGAAAAGGCAACAGCAAGAGAAGAGAACAAGGTGAAATATTGAAGACATATTTAGGAGGTAGAATAAAATGTTCTTAGAAAAGTTGATTGAGTTTGAGGAAAAAGGAGGAATATCATGACTCACAGTTTTGGAAATAATGATAACAATTGAGTTTTATGAAAGATAATTTATATAATTAAAGTATTTAATTGGGTTTGATGAGCTTATTTATTTAATTGGAATTTAGGGCAAATTATCTTATTTAATTAGGTTTTATGGCAGATTATCTTGTTCAATATTATCTTTATGTTGCTTTTTCAAGTCTATTCAGCTTGAAGAAAAAACTTTAAAATCAAACTATGTTATTACCTGTTTTACCCCAACCTAAAGATGAGAATGAAAGTGCAAAGCAGAAGGATAGCCAGCTTAAAATCTATATATATTATTAGGTTTATGCTTTGAATTGTTGGGGAAAGGGAGATTCTTTTTCACTAAGTATAGAGGCATTATTGGGCACCCCCAAACTTTGGAGTAAGCTTTTTTGACTTATTTCCATTGGGTGACATCATTCAGTGAACATCCATTGAATATTATATCTCTCTTGTATCATAAAAGGTATTAGAGACACAAATACAACAGAATGCAACCCCTGAGGTTATTTGCCAGCTATTGGAAGATAGACCAGTAAAACAACAATTATAGTACTATGTGATAAGCATTATGGAGACAGAGAGGACATACCTAAATCAGCAGGACATCCAAGAGGAATTTCCCACGAAATTTATGTTTGAGCTTAGTTTTGAAAAGCAAAAATGTGAACTAATAAATGGAGAAGGGTGTTTCCTGAAGAAAGAACAACATGTGTGAACAGCTACCAATGTAGCATCTAAAACACTTGGGGTACCTCCATGTGTGTTTGTAAAGAGATGTGGTAGGGAGGAGGAGAGGCAGAAGTCTGGATGAAAGGAAGAAATCTAGGATTTTCCACAGGTGACCAGCATGGCTGATGGGGTAAATAGTAGTGTCATTCACTGATATGGTAATTAGGAAAATAGAAGAAAGAAAGGTAAATGGAGATTTTACTTCTTTTACTATATTCTCTTATGTCCCTATGAAATAGCCAAGTAAAACTGTCTAGGAAGAAGTTAAATATATAGATCTCAAACTCTTGAGAGGGGTCTGAGTAGTAAACAAAGATGCAGGATTCCATCATAATTTATGTAGTGGCCCAACATAGTAGTTTTTAATAAGGCAGTACGGATAAGTACAGAGTGAGACATCAAGAAGGCCAAGAACACACTAGCAGGAAAAAAATTTCATGAAGATGAGTAAGAGCAGAGTAGGGACATGGAAAGAGTGATTTCACAGAAGCCAAAGCAAGTGTCAGCACTGCCAAATCCTGTCAAGAAAATAACTAAGATAACTGTAAAGTGTTTTTTTAGATCGGGTAACATGGAGAAAATTTGCAACAATATAGAAGACATCTGTTGTTTTTGCCTGCCTGACATCCCTTCCTCCTTCTCTTGATAACAAGAGTGCCCATTTACCTTTAGAGAACTTTCCTGTTGCATGTAGCTGTGGTGGGACCCTCAGTCCAGGTACTCTGCCCTCTCCTGCCCGGGGCTAGACATGTGACCTCAGACGCTCTTCCTGGAATTTGAATTTGGGTGAACTGTTTGGTTTTTCAAAAGGATACTGGGAATACACTTATGGTTCTGCCTTTATGGTTATCAGTGTGATGAAACAGTGATCTAATGGAATTATGTTTTTATCTTGGTTATAACCTCAAATATAAGGTCAAAGAGGATGTTTGGTTATGAAGTTTGTTCAAACGGGGGAAGTTACCTTATTGGTATATTTTTAGCCCAGATTAATGTCTGTGTGATTAATGCATTATTGAGATATCTACGGAATTTGTTTTATATTTCTAGCAACATATACACAGAAATATTTTGATGAGTTGCACCCAGATCCATGAAGCAAAAAAAATCAGATTGGTTACATAATTAAGGAAAAATGTATCAGATCTTTACCCAATGGTAGACCTTACAAATATGTCTGACTGGTTTATAAAAAGTCAATGCCCAAAATACCTCTACAAAGAATAGTATAGCATAATGGTTGAGCCAGGCTCTGGAGCCAGACTCCTAGTAGTAATAACATTCTGTACTAACCAGATGTAAACCCTGAGGAAATTACTTAACATCTCTGTGTCTTTGTGTTCTCATCTGTACAGTGAAGATGGCATTACACCTATTTCATGGAGTTTCTGGATGAATTAAATTATTAAATGCAAAGCCTTAAAACAGCACATAGCATATAGTATACGTCAGTTATTATTATTGCCGATGTGGTAGAAACAAGATCAATTTTTGACATGAAAAGGGCTATTGTAAAGTAGAAATTAGATCAGAACTCTGTCAAAGTCATCATTTTCAGTTCACATGAGCTTCATTGAACTGGGGACAAATCATCTGAATTGAGGTGGATGTGGTGTGGGACAGTTCCCACACCCGGGTTTCATTTTGAGTGTTAAATGCGTTCAAATATGAAAATTCAGGGTGAAACTTAGCACAAAACTGCCAGGTTTTGGACTACTCATTTCAGAACAAATTAGCATATTCAATTTCGGGGGCAAACCCGTTAACCAGTTTTGCTAGTTTTTTAGCAAAATTTACAGCAACATTTTTTTTTTTCTTTCCAAATTCTTTCATTTTGGATCTTGGTCTCTGACATATTTTCATCTTTGGTCCATACTTGGACTGCTTTTTAGTTTTATAGTTACTTCTAATAATGTAGTAAGTGTTTGAAAATCTACCATCCAAACAAAAAGTTAAGATTTTGACCATAATTTGTATCTCATTACCTGGTTCTCCACCACACCACCACCACTGTGCCATCCTTCTGACTCCCCTTATGTGAATTGTATGGTCATCCTTGAATGTTTTTGAAATTCTTTGCTTTTTTGTTGACTCTTTGGCTTTTGTGTAACTTTTTTAGTTGTTACTAAAAGAGAATATAATGTTTTATACATAATATCTTGGGACATACTTTTTCAATGTGATAACATCATTAATTATATATTGTAGACAATGATGTGTTTCCTTGTTCCTCAGTGTCACCTTGGAAATTTTTTTCCAAATTAATATCCAGTGATTGCACAATCCCTTGCTCTTCATAGCCAGAGGACTTCTTATTAAATGTAGATTACAATTCAATTTTTCTGACCCATCTATAGGTTAATCAAAACTTGGATGGAATGTTGATTTCTTTAAACATGTCCAAATCATGAAAACATTTTTTCACACTATGTTTCATTTTTTCAAAATTAGCAACCTATTGGTTATTAAATACGTCAACTGAATTGTGCACTCAGTTTTCCTAACTTTCATCTCTTGCTTTCTCACTTATTTTTGTGTCTGCCAAGAGGATCCCCTTATAAGTGAGAAGACATTTTTTGTACACAGTGGGACTATCTTATACAAATGACAAGATCAGAGTAAATAATTTTTACAGTGCATACTGAACAAGTAAAATTATTCTAAGAAATGAAAGCTTTAGGTTTCCAAACAGTACTGGCACAAATGCAACTGGAGAAAGCAACAATAATCAACAAGTAATAAGTTATGTTCTTTCCTGAGAACACTGTTTTTAATCAACTGATTTGCCGTGTCTGAGTTGTTACCCTATCTTTAATTAAACATCCTTGGGTGGTATTTCTACTCAAAAAACAACTGTTGTAAGTTCTTTGCACTATGAATATCAGTGTCTAAGGGCTAACATATTAGCCTGTAGCAACTTAGACAAATGGGATGAATAGGGAACAGCATTGGAGTGTGTATGTCAAATGAATTAGGGCAGTAGTTTAGTGAGCCAATGTGCCAATTTGGAAATGGATTCTTCTTCCTGCTGAAGAACTCTTTTAAAAATAAATTACAATCATAAAGCTGCCACAGTTTACTGTGCATAGACTTGTTTAGAATTGGCTCTCCTTCATGAGGGCTGCTTGGTACAGGTATTTAAGCTACTGCCAATACGGCTAACAGCCCATCAAATAGAAAATATGCTCCAGGAAAATACATGGGTTAAGAAAAACAGTTAAATATCATGCTGTTATTTTGTATGTCTGTTTAAGCTTTTCTCTAAAACAAGTTGACGTGTTTTTAAATTGTTTTTAAAAAATAAACTCTAAAAGCCTTGAAAATAGTGCAGTCTTAAAAGTAGTATTGATTTTAGTCAATGCTAAAAACACTTTCAGGGGAATAAGATGAGAAACCACATGAACAAGTTTGCCACCAATAGTGGCAACAGTGTATGTCATGGATTTAAGAGAGACTCAAATAAAAATAAATCCTCTGGTGTATATGTGTGTGTGCAAATTTAAAGAGTATACTTTCACACTACAGGGTATTCTTTCTACTTGCTTCTATTCAAGCATACTAGCTTTTATAACACATATTGAGATGGCAAATCCAGCTTTGTATCATCCAAAATGTTGAAGAAATTATCAGATTGCGTTTTTCTATGGTTTTGTATAGTACCTCCTATGGAAGATTGTAAGGAACAAGAGCCTATTATGGACAACAACATTTCTCTGGTGCCTTTTGAGAGACCTGCTGTCATAGAGAAGCTCACGGGGAATATGGGAAAACGTAAAAGCTCCACTCCACAAAAGTTTGTGGGTAAGCATTACAAATGCTTTTGTTTCTTTGCAAGGCGATTTTAATAGGAAAAGGCAAATTCCCATATATTAGAAATATATATGATGTGTTTCAGTTCATGAAATCAATACCCATCTCTTTTCTCCATTATTCTTTTCTACTCTCTGCCACTCTATGTGCACCACACTTACACCAACACACACAAACACACAAAGAGAAATAAAGACTGATAGTGGTCACCACTCAAAATATGATGATACAGTGAAATCACATGTAAAATAGAAAATATTAATTTGTTTTAAAAATAATCATACAGAAGAGAAATGGTCCAGCCTATTGGCCAGTTTTGTAATCTGTTTTAAAATTTTCATTAGTGCCAGGCTTTTATCTGTTTTTTTTTTTTTTAACCTGTCAACATTTATGCGTAGTGTTCCATTATTGGAAAGCTAAGCATGTGGGAATTATTTATATCCGACTGCTCAAGGTCATCACCAAGGTCTGATTGCAGAAATTAAAAAAAAAATTCAACCTCAGGCATAAATGGGTTAATTATTTTAGTATTTTATCTGGAACGAAGAGAATTTTTCTTTTTTTTTTTTTTTCCCCAAAATTCTGCATTGGAAAAATAATGCAGCAACCTACATTCGAGATGTTTCATATTTGGATCTTTATTTTATATTTTGATCTTTGTTTTTTCATCCAGCCTATGATTTTGAACTGAAAAGATTAAATATCATATATTTAGACTTTCCCTTTTCATTTCCAAACCCTTAGATATTCTTTGATACGCCCAATGTTGGCATCATTCTGAATGCATGCTGTAAGTCATAGTGTGTCTCTGAGGATACAAAAAGCATGGACTTTTTAAAAGAAATATGAATAATAGAGATTCAATAAAAAGAATTGTTAAAGAATTGTTATTCATTGTATGTATAGTATATCTATTCTTGCAGGCTTAATGTAGGATAAAAATATTCAAACAGATTCTCACATTCTAGTGTCAGCATTGTGGGACATCCTGATTAAATGATGATTGAGAGAAAAATCTTTGCTTTGGTTATTTCAGAAAAGAGAGAATAACACAATTCCATTACTTCAATAAACATTTAAAGAAGGTTTCCTTTTAATCTGAAATTGAGGAACTAACACATCACCAAAATAGTACTCTAAGACTAGCTGGAGGGATTTATTGAGAACTCATTGAACGATGGCCGAAGGGTGACTGTAAGGGCCATAGTTTATACTATGTCAGTTGAAGCCCCTGAGTTATACACAAAGGACTGCCTCAGGCTTTAGGTAACTTTTCTTTCTGTTCTTGTGGGTGACTATGAAGAAAAAAGAAATAAACAGCCAGTTTACTTATTTTTAATACTGATTTTTTTGATGGATATCATTAAATGTTTAAATCTAACTAGACTCTAGTGTAGTTGGAAAAATATAAAATATATTATCATTCTTTCTGTCTTCTGAATTTATATAGTCTACTCTTTGTAACATTTTTGTCGTATTTCCTGACTTAGAGATGTTACTCTCAATTTTATTTCACTGCATTCCTTAGAAAAGGGGACAGATTTTTAGAAAATTACATTATGATTCTAAAATATTTATATTATATTTCTTATTAAGAATTTGAGAGTATATTTTTCTTTATTTGGATTCTATCCTAGTAATATATAACAAACAGTAGCCACAGTTATTACTTCTATTATTGTTCTTGAAACAAAAAATTTCATCATTCCACACTTACTATAAATTGCCTTCTCCATGTGCCTCAGTTAAATACTATTCTTTGACCTTATCAAATTCTCCAGGCTAATGATCCCTGAACTTCCTGTGTATCAACTTGTCTCTCGCTCTCTTTTCTTATTCAGCTTAGATTCCATGGTTCATCACATCTACATCTCTCTTGCCAATATTCTTGCCTTTCTTGCCTTGTTGGCTGATCTGTCATCCCCTTCTCCTGGTGAAACCCCACTCTCTTGTAAAGCTGACTGAGCATCAGCCTGCACATCTGGTACTTTTGGAGAAAATTCCACAGGCTGATGAGTTGGCATCAATATAGATAAATGAATAACTGATCCCAAATATCAGCTGGCCCATCCATCCTATGGAGCAGCACTCCTTTAACCCATCCCTGAACAATCATCTCTCCTACTCTCCACCATGACAGTGCCAACCTTCTCTACTGTCTGCAACATGCTGTCTCACTCCTTGGTGATCTTATATCTATATTCACAGGGGATAAAATCACTGGAAATGATTTCAACATAATATTTTCAATTCTATAGGATTGTATGCATCCATGTAAATACTTTTATCCTTTTTCCTTATTTCAATGAAAGAACTATCCCTCTTTCTAATTAAAGTTCATTCCTCCTCTTGTCACAGGAATTCTCCTATCCTGTCCCCCCAGATACCTCACACTATTATTTTTCCTCTTTCTCACTTACATTTTAACCTCTCCCCTCTATTGGCCATTTCCTATCAGCATTTAATGCAATAAATTCTCATAATTTAAAAAAATCTTCCTTTAAGCCCCGTCTCCTTCCAGGTACACCTATAGACTCCTTTACTTCAAAGATGAAATTGTTGAAAGAATCTCTATGCTTGCTGTATATGATTTTTTTCCTACTCATTTCCAAGTCCATGTAACCTGTTTTTATTTCCCACACTCCATTGAAATTATTCTCATTGAGGTCACAACTAGCTTCTGTAGTGCCAAATCCAGTAGACTCTTTTAAGACAGTGTCTTACACAGCTCCTAGAGAGTGTCTGCCACTATTGAATAGTCAATTCCTTTGGAAACACACTCTTTTCTTGTTTTTTATAACACTGTTCTCTCTCTCTGACTGTGCTCAGTATTCCTTATAGACTTATCCTTAACAGCTGTGCAAGTTGGGCAAAGTCCAAATGGAGGCCCCCATTCATATGCCTAAATATTTTTACATTATTAATCTAACTGTAAAATTTATTTTCTACCCTTCCAACTTGACTAAGTTCAAATAAATATGCAATTCTCAGATTTCTTGTAGCTCTACACTACACCTTGGCAGAACGAGAAGAACCACCCACTGGCTTACAGCGAGGCTGCTCTCTTAGACCCACTGCTATTTCTCTCCATTACCAAAGGGGGTCTCACACACACACATGTATGGACACCCCAGTTTGTACATCCAGGTTCTTTCTACATTGTACATAAAGATCAGTGCCTTGGCCATCAGGCCTAGGTGTGTACTTACCAGTAGCACAGTTGGTATGAAGTATTATGGACCTTATGAAGAGGAATGTGTAGACCCTAGAAGCAGGCTCAGAACCATTTGGTCAAGGAATTCTGGGGTCTGAGTGAGCTTCAGATCAGCACATTCCCTTGGCCCTACAAGCTCTTCGTTTCCTGAGAAGGGCCCAGGGCTCCCTAAACGGGGGGCCCAGTGCAAACCCCACTTTCCCTGATCTATGAGTAGGCAGAAAAATCTTTGTGTTATTCCAGGTTCTATTTTTGATCCATCCCCTTCACACTCTACCTGGGTGATATCAGTTATTTCCTTGGCTTCAGAGGTTGCTTTCTGTCAACCAATGACTCATTTCTACATCTCCAGCCCAGGTCTCTCTTCTGAATTTGAGACTAAATCTTACTGGACATGACTATTACTCATAGTCTTCCCCAAACTGAATTCATCATCTTTTCTATCTCATTGTCATCCACTAAATTTCCTAGGCCAGAAACCTGGGCCAGAAACCTACAGCAACAATTTCCTAAACTCCTTTGCTAAATTAATACCTTAAGGGCACTTCCCTGTTTATCCTCTTCAATCTGTATTCCTTTAGGGAAATATTCAATTTTTTAGCATATTTAGCCTTATCTAACTTGTCTTTCTCACTTGTTTCCACTCTCAGCCTTATTGAAGTATAAGTAATTCCTCATTTATAAGCCATGCCCTCTTGCCTCTGATCCTTTCTACCAGCTGCTCCACCTCATGTTTCTTCACTTGGCTAATGTTTACAATCACATTCTTGTCCTTGATTCCATTTCCTTCAAGAAGTCTTTCTTTAGTCCTCTAGTATGTGCTAAATATTCCTCTTATTTGACCCCATCACACATATCACACTAGGTCATAAATGATCCTTAAATTGCTATTGTTCCTTCCAAACTGTAAACTCTTTGAGAATATAGATCAGGTTCGTCTAGCTTAATTTTGAAATGTTTGACATTGCATATATCTTAAATTGAATGCCATGAAATAATTTCTCCTCATTTTATCTTTCCATTTTTATTACTCTAATCATTACACAGATCTCACTTAGGGGCCATTTCTTCAAATCTGAAATAATACTATCTACTTTAATGTGTTTTTCTAGAATGCAAACCTGTAGATCAACATTTTTCCATCAAAATGCTTACAAGTTAAGCATCCATCCACAACAACATATTAACCATTTATAGGAAACCCACATATGTTTTTAAGAAGCATTTATCTGTAAGATTTACCTATAAAAGTAACTGGTAAATAGAGACCACATTGTCTTATGGACAGAATTTTTAAAAGACGAAATATTCTGTTCAAAACCAGCAATATATGGCTAAAAATCAAAATTGCTTTTCCTGTTGCAAGCATCCAAAACACTTTTATAGTTATCAGTCAGACATTATGTTGATGTAAAATACTGGAATAAAATTATATTTGTTAAGGTGTATATTTAAGGAAAAACTACAAACATACTTCAATCAAGAAAAGGTATGGGAAGATAGCAGTGGGTGTACATACCAGCACCATCACATACACATGTCTAAATAAGAAAGGATGATATAAAAATGAATATCAATTTCAAGAAGCAAAACAATAAAACAAGATTTTCCAAGTTTACAAGCAAATACTTTTTGAAGTAACTCCTAATTTTATTTTTAAATAACCCTAAATTTCATTCATTTTTATTAGGTGGTACAACTTTTAAAAGTATTTTAATAATGACTTTTAAAAAATCTCCAGAATGACATATATGGGTTATATATATATTTTCTAAAATAGTGGCTGAATCAAACAACTTAACCCTACACAACAGTGAGGTGCCATCTGTTATAACCAGATCACTCTCACTTTTATGATCTTTATAGCTTCGTCGCTAATGTTCAAAATATGCAAAATCAATCATAGTCTCTGACTTATTTTTACTGGGTATTTATTCTTCCTCCTATTCTCCTTGAACTCTGTTCAAGCGAGAATTTTAAAAGAAAATGAAAATATAATAGACTCAGTCATCTCTTTCAGACTAAATGCATTCTCATGACGGCATCAGAACAAATGCAAAGGGCTTATGAAATTTGTATTGCTTTTATATTTTTTTCATGTCAAGAATATTTGTGGCCGGATCCAGTGGCTCATGCTTGTAATCATAACACTTTGGGAGGCCAAGGTGGGCAGATCACTTGAGGCCAGGAGTTCTAGACAAGCCTGGCTAACATGGCAAAACCCTATCTCTACTAAAAATACAAACATTAGCCAGGTATGGGGGTGCATGTCTGTAATTCCAGCTACTCGGGTGGCTGAGGCATGAGAATCCCTTGAACTGGGGAGGCGGAGGTTGCAGTGAGCAGAGATCACAGCACTGCACTTTGGCCTGGGCAACAGAGTGAGACTCTATCTCAAAAAATAAAAATAAATTAAAAATAAATAAATAAATAAATAAATAAATAAATACATAAATAAATAGATGTGTGAGCATCAGCAGAATTGCTCAAATACTTGACTTATAGAATAATATATACCAAATTATGAAAAATGGAGGCAATCAGTCCACTTCGTACCCTTTCATATTTTTAATCTGATACTAATTTTTTTTTTTTTTTTTTTTTTTTACTTCTTTCACCTCCCATTCCCTTCCAGGGGAAAAGCTCATGCGATTCAGCTACCCAGATATTCACTTTGATATGAACTTAACATATGAGAAGGAGGCTGAGCTGATGCAGTCTCATATGATGGACCAAGCCATCAACAATGCAATCACCTACCTTGGAGCTGAGGCCCTTCACCCTCTGATGCAGCACCCGCCAAGCACAATCGCTGAAGTGGCCCCAGTTATAAGCTCAGCTTATTCTCAGGTCTATCATCCAAATAGGATAGAAAGACCCATTAGCAGGGAAACTGCTGATAGTCATGAAAACAACATGGATGGCCCCATCTCTCTCATCAGACCAAAGAGTCGACCCCAGGAAAGAGAGGCCTCTCCCAGCAATAGCTGCCTGGATTCTACTGACTCAGAAAGCAGCCATGATGACCACCAGTCCTACCAAGGAAACCCTGCCTTAAATCCCAAGAGGAAACAAAGCCCAGCTTACATGAAGGAGGATGTCAAAGCTTTGGATACTACCAAGGCTCCTAAGGGCTCTCTGAAGGACATCTACAAGGTCTTCAATGGAGAAGGAGAACAGATTAGGGCCTTCAAGTGTGAGCACTGCCGAGTCCTTTTCCTAGACCATGTCATGTACACCATTCACATGGGTTGCCATGGCTACCGGGACCCACTGGAATGCAACATCTGTGGCTACAGAAGCCAGGACCGTTATGAGTTTTCATCACACATTGTTCGAGGGGAGCACACATTCCACTAGGCCTTTTCATTCCAAAGGGGACCCCTATGAAGTAAAGAACTGCACATGAAGAAATACTGCACTTACAATCCCACCTTCCCTCAGATGTTGACATACCTTTTATTTTTTTTTTAATATTATTACTGTCGATAATTCTTATTTTATGGACGCAGTGTCATTTGCTCTGCCTAATTACGATAAGGAAGAAACAGAAGAGAGAAGGGATGGAAATATTGTTTCTTTATCACTGGCTTGTTTATTTTGTGGGAATTTAAAAGCAGTCCATTTCTACTAAGGCAGATCATGCTTTGAAAAAATCACTTGATTCATAAAGATTTGTCACCTAAGAGATTCTGATTTGCCACTGATATTCAGGATTATGATGGAAGACAGGAAAGTTTAGAGTTTTCTGGGTAGGACTTTGGTGGTTTAAAATGATATAAGTAACTTTATTCTTGAAAGAAGAATGTGTTTCAAACTGTAAACCAATTTTTTGTTCTTCAGACATCATGGAACACAAAACACATTGTTATTTTCAGTGATAACTCCTAGGATGAGCTGAGTTGTTGTTGTGGGTTCTATGTTTACTTCCCCTATGGAATTTATAATTCAATATGTTTTACACTGTATCATATAGCAAAACTTTTCAACTACAGGTAGTTAAGGGCCACCTACAATACATCTGAGGTCCTGTGATCTTATTTTTCTAAACGTAAGCACTGTTTTTCCATAGTTTTGATGACTGGCATTTTATAGACACCCTGGCAGCCTTACTTTTAACACCTTTAATGAATAGTATTTTTATGTAGTTTTCAGAATAACATATGGTCTAAGAGTGGATAAAAGGCAGTCAGTAATTTCTGGGAGGGACTTCTACTTTCATAAATTTGTTTGAGAGGTTTTCTTTTAAAGTTGTAATGTGATGGCAGCATAGTATGTGTATTTGTTTCTAAAAGTATGCTTATGATTGTCACTTTATCAGCATTTGATCAGTGTTAACCAGTCAGCAGAAAAATATAATTATGCTAACAGTAGGGGGAGAAAACCCACTTAGAAATCCATTTTCTGGTATTTCTCTTTTCACTAGTTTTTTTCAAGATGTGACCTCCCAGTGTTCTGTCCATAGTTCATTCATCTTTTACTCTTCGAGTAGAAGGTCTTAAAAGTCTTGCTGTTGGCTATTTCTTTCAAAATCTCCTCAGAGCAATTGCTAATTTGACGTAAATCTGGTAACTTGAACCCTGCAAGGTTATAGAACTAGGGCTATTTATTTTAGTATTTCTTCAGTAGTATTTACTACTCGTGCTGCAAAGAAAAGGGAATGGGACTTCTTTGTAACCTGTACATTGGACAACAGATAAAAGATACAAAAAAATAAGAAAGTTTACTTTTACCCTTCTCGGAGTCTAGAATGTGACAGAACCCCCAAAGGAAGGTCCTGCACATTTTTCTGTTTCCAAAACATTTAACTCTGTAAGCCCTTGTTAGAAATGAATCTCAGTCCCTTAGTATGGAATTCCCCTTACATGGCATAGGTTGCCATATTTAATGTGCAGATTTTAATTTCGTTTATGTGGGTGCTCTGTTTTTTCTTTGCAGTCCAACCACATTAGAGGGGAGGAACCGAGTGATATTGATTCAAGTCATTTTAGGGGGACATACTTGGAAGGCAGAACTTGCTGCTTCTGTTTAGGGAGGACAGGCCTGACTGTGACTGGATTATCTGATAACCATTTGTGAATACTGAAATTCTGTTAAGCAGTAACTGATAACTGCTCTAAAAGATCATTAAATAGGATGCTGAAATTATGTGTCTTCATACAGTGTGGTATGAGAATTACCAAGTCAAGAGAATTGTGGACATAAGCAAGTTTGGCCCCAATACTGCTCTTAACTCATTTTCCAGCTTATCATTTGCTATTTAAATGGTAAGCACCAGCTAAGCACTTCTAAGCACTAACAAAGCTAGAACTAGGCAAAAATTGTTAGAACTCAGCCCTCTTCTACCAGTCCGTATCGTAATTATTTTTGGGAAAATGTCCAAACTGCCCCTTTAAATCTAAGGAAATGCACCAAAACAGAGATATATAGAATGTCAACCATTACATTTTTTTCTGCATGCCTTGGTACATTGTGAACATACAACCTATTCAAAGTTAAAGCATGTTTTTGAGACTCTCTCACCCTCCCACCGCCAACCATTCCTGAATAATAATTGGAATGGCTTTTTTTTTTTCCTTTTGGATGAGGTAAATAATTTTAAGGTTCATAATTTTGTCTTTTACTGCAATTTAAGGAAACATTTGGATGTCAGTCAATATGTTTATAATTTTGACTGCATGCAAATTTCTGCTGGCATTGTCTATGAGTTTTCTTCCTGCTTATTTTTTTTTCAGTATATGAACAATCATGTATCTACCTGCCCCGGGAGGGAACTGAATTTAGGTGGACCCTAAACAGTTGTGTAGTTTCCTTATGAAGACAGTGCTAGGCACTTTGCTTTTCTGATTTCATCTTTTTGGGAATCTGTTTTATTGAAGGTAGTTAGTAGCTGAGAGTGCATTTGCTACAAGCATGTACATGTATTTTCCTAGCTTCGTGAGGAACAGAAAGAGGTGGATATGGCTCAGGGTGTGGCAGGCATAAATGAGGACAAGGTCAATTCAAATTTGTGGGTCAGAAAGAATTTTTGTGAACATAGTGTTTTTGGAGAAACTCTGGATGGTTATATTTGCATGCCTTTACAAAAGGAAATACGCAAGGTTGTAGCATCTAAAAATAAATATAAGAGTCAGACACCAAATAAATCAAGTTTTATGTAACAGTTGTATGCCCAATTTATTTAGGTGAGATTTCACATTACAGAACGTATTTGAGGAGCATGAAAATGGGTTATCTGCTGTATTTCCCAGTTTGGCAAAAGTTCAGAATTTTATCACATTGCTTTGCCCTAATTTTGCCCAGAATTTTATCTTAGCCTCTCTCTAATAGTGATGAATCATGCTTAAAAAGCCATTCTAATTGGACCTTTTTAAGACAGGGAAAGGGACCAGTAGGCAGATTGGAAGACATTTCAAGTCATTGAAATATTCCATTGAGATTTCCTAAAGGGACAAAATTGGGAAAATAAGAAACTATGACTTAGATTTGGCTACATAGTAGAAAGTATCTCCCCTACATACATATGTATGAATCATAGGTTATATGTGTGTGTGTATTACACACACATTCTTTTAAAGAGAATTCATGGGAAAAAAAAAAGCAGTTGGAGTGATCAGACTTATTGCAAAAACATACAGAGAATTTAAATGACAGTTAATACTAAGAAAGTAGGTGGGTTTACTTTATCAGGTTGTAATAGGAATCACTAAAGAAATTACTAGTGTGTCTTTAGGACCAGTGGCAACTCTTAAATAAAACTTTGGGTCCTTATGATCTACTTACAGAACAAAGTGAAACAAGCAATGATTAAACTGACTTGATGTAAATTCAGAGATATTTAATGTAAAGTATTTTGGAGTAGGAAGAAAATACAGAAAATAAATATTATCAACAGTTACCTATTAGCAAATAGAGAAAGACAAGAATAGTTTAGTGAGCCTGGTATTTTGTTTTTTATAGTTTTTATCTCGGTTGTACAACTCACAAAACCCTGCAGTCTTTGGTATTTTATAAATGTTTAACAAAATTTACATCAAATTAAGGCATTTAGATGAAAATTATGTTCTCACTATCTTCCAAATTTTATTTCATCCTATCTCCAAAATGATTTCTTAGGGTAGAAAAAGAGCAGAAGGGTCTGTAAAAATACAAACAAAAAACTGTGTGCCCCTAGTTTCAGGCAGAACTTAAACTGTCAGAGGTACTAGCTACATGATTTGTTTTTGAACTTTGGATTGTTCACGTCCAAAAATGGATAAATTACATTTGTGTTGATCATCAATTATATTTTATATATTATTTTAATAAATACTATCTGAATGAAGACTATTCTAAACCAGAAAATTCCCCAAATCCAAAAGAAAAAAAAAATGTGGGAGGGGGTGAAATTGAAGTTTGTATATATGAAAGTTATCTTGGAAATATTTTTAATTCTCCAGTTTCTGCAAAATAATTAAAATATACAGTAACTGGCCTCCTAAATCCTGAATTTAATGTATTGAATACTTATTTTCTTTATATTGGTGCCTTTTTAAAATGCATTGAGAGTGTTGGTTAGCTGTCACAGCTCTACAATACTTTTAATATGCGTTTTTAAAAATCACTTAAAATTGAGCACTGTATAATTCATCTCTGTGTTTTTAGGGCAAATCTTTTAGAGCAATTTCTAATAGAGAAATTTTCAGCTCAGCTGTTAAAAGGAAAAGGAAATTTTGAAACTAGACTTTAATACCTTTTTAGTTTCATAGTATTTCTGAATATGATTACAAGATTATGCAGGTAAAATATAGAGTGCAACTTTACCTGTGAATTGAATTATAATTTGTTTTTTATTTTGTTTTTAAGGAAGAATAAGTCCTGTATCAAACAAGAATTTATTAGATAATTTTTTGGTCAATAGAATACAGTGTTGATTTGGATTTTCATCTCCAGACTAGTATTGTTCTAGTCTTGGAATCTGTATTTTCTAATCTGTTAGAAAATAGAGATTGAAAATTGATGGAATAATGTGAAAAAGCAGGTAATTAATTCTCCTTGAACAAAGCAAAACTGAACAGTCATATCACATTGCTATTCTCCAAAGCATAATTTCAAATGGTTTCATACCATGGTTGTGTATTACTTGCAAAGGGCGTGTTAGGATATGACAGCTTTTAAAAAAAATGAGCTGCTGGTTATACAAAACAAATGGCATATGACCAAGAAGCTGTGATATGCTAGTGTTTCTTTTTATCATAGTGTATTACTAGGCCAAATAATGACACCTTGAATATTTTTACATTTATTGCAGAAACCTTAAACTTTGGAATTTCCATAAAGTTTTTATGTAGTATTCTATTTCTAGCTTTTTAGTTTTATCTTGCTGTACTGGAAGTTTGAGGATATTTTTCACACGCACTCTTAGGAATAAGTTCATAATTCTGTTTATGGGGCTTTCCTCCCATAATACTGCATTTGTATATTTTCTGTATAAATGTGTTGTGTATTAACCTTTATCCCATACAGAGAGTGGTACAAGAATGACTAGTTTTCTAAGATGTCCTTTTTATTGTGAATACAATATAAAATCTAGAGGCCCTCTGCTAAGCCACATAAAGTACAGCATAACTTCGTATAGGTACAAATAAGCAAGTTTGCAGTGAATTGGGCCTTCAAATTACCTCAAATGACACACAGTAAGAAAAGCTTCTTGAGCAGGTGGAGGTCACTGAATCCCCTACTATGCACTTACCAAGATTTTACTTACTTTAATTTACTGGAAATGGATTTTTTTAAAAAATGAGTACACTGTAACAAGGGAAGGGATCTGGGTTTTGTTGTTACTGTTTTATTCTTGCTTTTTAACGTAGCTCAAATTCTGAAACTGTGATTTAAAAATTTTTGACAGTGAAGCATTCTGATTTTACACATAACTCCCTTCCCTTTCTGTGTAACAAAGGTCTCTCTGTTATCTCTTAAATTTTGTTACATCTCCCCCAGCCTCTTTCTTTGTCCATCTCCCTTCTGTCATTGTCTATGGATGTCTTTACCTCTCTGTTCTCCTGAAAGTTTGAAGATTAGGTCAACTCTTATTTCTAGTTCATTGGTAATTTAATCTTAATTTTTTTGTTCGTGATTTTTGTTGGTTGTATAATCTGCTGACGTATTTTTATACTCAAGTGTAGTTTTCTATTAAAAAGAAAAGTGGTTGGATTAAAAATAGTAAGCTATATAACCCTCATGTTACTTTCACTTTCAAATATTGGGTACCTAAAACATTACTTCAGAGATTATGTAATCCTATTATAGTGTGTTTGCTTTCCTTTATTGTTGGATTTTACATTCTGATTTGGGTTTCCTTCAAAAAATGTATATCATGAAAGACTAGACAGTTATTTGCAAGTGTTTAGAAAGGTGTTAAAAATGTAAAGCAAAGAGTCTTAACTTTCTCCTAATTGGGAGAAAAATGCTTTAACATTACTATAATAATATTCCAGGTTTGGAGGGGGTCTCCAGGCCCCATATTTGCTGTTAATACTTGGACCTTTTAGACCATGTGTTATTTGCAATCCCAGAATGATTGCTTCTGCTATTAGTTAAAAAGATCCTATTCTTTTCTTTCTGTACAAGTGCAATACTCCCCTTGAAGTCTTAAAAACTATGGTGATTTTTTTTTTTTTCTTTTCTGATCTATTCTTCCTTTAGCTAATGGCAAAAAGAAACTCATAAAAGTCATAGTATGTTAAGGGACACAACAAACAAAAAGAAAAACACTCCACAATCAAAAGATTACAGAATGTGGAAACCACTAGTCTGATCTCATGGTATCTTTATTTAGGCTAAATTTCCATGGAAATTAGTAATCTTTTGCTTGAAAAATGTGTCCTAAAGTTGAACTTTTTACAGATTGAACCTTCTTAGACCCTCGCCCAATGCTCTAAATTAAGAACCTAATACTTAATATTTTTATTTCACTTCTCTCCTTTTAGAAATAAACTTTTAAACAAAAGCAAAGCACTTAGCTGAATTTTAAACACTTACATATCACCTATTGGAGAAAAATTTTTTAAAAATATTTGGAGCAGTCCTGTTTTCATACAAATTTAAGTAAGAAGTATTTTTCTTATACGTATTTATATGTAGTGTGCTAATTTTCTTTTTTTATACCTGTGTCCCTGTAGTAAAACTGCTGTAATATAAATACATGTTTTTTTAAAAGATAACATTTCTTTGGCATTTCTTTTAAAGGCAGTTACTGCATTTCTGCATTTGTACAGTATGTGTCTTGGCCGTTTTAGATATTTTTTCTTTAACAATACCAAAGGTAATTAGACTATTTTAAAGACTAATTGCTTGACAGTTTCTAGGATATTTTGTGTTTTAGAAACAAAAAAAAAAAAAAAAAATAGGTCAAACCAGTAAACCTCATTTTTTTTCAAACTAATAATTTGGGGAAATAAAAACTATTGTTTAAAAAAGAAATATATATATATATATATAAATATATATGTAAAGTTAAAATTCCAGACCTTGTATGTCAGGTTTGCTAAGTGTAATGTAGTTTTTTTAAGGCTCAAATACCATACCTCAGAAAATGAGGTTTACTATGGAAATACTGAAACAGTCTTTGCAGCTGTGTGACAAGTCACTCTACTACATACTGATTTGGAGACCTCCGCTAAACAGTTTTATCACTGCAGACTAAAATGTGGGACTTGTATTTTCTTTGTTTTTAATGCACACACATACATGTTCTGTGCATGTATGTGGTTACTGTGTATATGTGTATGAGTGTTGTGTATGCATGTGTGAGTGTGTGTCTGTATGTGTGTACAACTAAAGAAGCTGCAGAAACTTTGTAATACTTTGTGAAAAGGATTATATTATAAAGGTTTGTACTGTCTGAGTGCACAGCTACTGGAATAAATTTAGGGAATCTCAGGAACAAGCATATAATTTGTCCAAGATTTATTTCTTCTCAGAAGTGTAAGTGCAGTTTTTAATTCTGTATATTATTTAATATTTTACCAATAAAATAAACTTCTGACATAAAAAGTTTGCTATAAAAACTTTCTGGTGAAAATTCTGTATGCAAACATGTCTTCCAAATACAGAAGACTAAACTGTTGACTATACCAGGCTTAAATTACCATTCCCATTGTGTATTTGTCACACTTCCGGTTCCAGAGGTTTGGATACATGTGATATCCACAATCTACATCTCAATCATTAGTCATCTCCATCACTGCTATGTAGTCCACCAGAGCAGAGAACAAAGTATTACATGATTTGTTAAGAATGACATCTCTGCTCTTTAGACAGCTTTCATACGTGTCTTATTTCACTTATAAAACAAATAGAGGAGTGTACATCAGAGCCTATCCCCTTTGTACAGAAGAAAATAGACCTGAGGAAAGAAAATTGTGACTTACTCCAAAGCACATAATAGTGCACTGAAATTACACAAGAGGTCTGAGTGCTCTGATATGGTCAATAACACTACTAGAATAACACTACTGCTATAGAAACCAGCATTTCTTAGAAGTCAGACAAAGATAAAATTAAGAATTCATAGCAATTATTCAGTCACACTAGCAAAAACTGTTTGCCAGTTCTGTTTCCTGAAGTACATTAACTACGTGAGTCACACATATCTCTTTGTTTCTTAGATTTTACAAATGTAATTTATCTTTTGCCATGAGAAGTTTGTTCTGTTATAAACATCTTCATAACCAGAAATGCAAAAGGGCATATATGACTGCAGATTCATTTTATTGAGTGTTAGCTATCCACTATCCTTCAGGCCAATTTGAACTCCACCATCACAGTTGAGATAGCTGTTAGAGTTTTTCCTCATTGATACACATTTATAGACTTTCATGGATACTTATCACATTCCCCAATAATTTCACTTCCACGTGTCACACAGAATTAAAAATACCACAAATTCAAATAAAAATTTCCTGCCTTGACTGTATCATAATTCAAAATACTAAGCTAATTTGGGCAGGGGAAGATGTAAAGAAGTGAAATGGCAAAGCAAAAAGAAGAAAAACTTACCAAATCATCCTCCAGTATTAAGTTTATAAAGGATTCCTTCAAGATCAGCAAGGAATATAAAATTCCCCTGGTGTATTATATCAACAGGAGCCAAATGAAAAGGATTTCTTAAAAAATGTGCCATATGCTCTTGACTTTTCAATTGCAATATGGTCAGAGAAATTATAAATAATTTAAATCTTGATATGATTGTAAGACTTTTTATCAGCATGCCCAAGCCAGAAGACTGTTCTTGGGGTGTGAACCACATGGTGAAAGGATTTCATCTAGCATTTTAGCAACCCTCCCTCCTGCTATTAGGGGGTTTCAAATGGACCCGTTAAACGTCCAGGAAAATCCCCTTTTTTGTTAATACCCTTACTGAAATGTCCCAGTGTGTTTATTTAACTTCTCACTAGAAGTTCCAATGAAGGTAACAATTGGTGAATTTGAATTTTCCTACTTTTCTCCTATTTGGCACTATACCCAAGGGAGAGATTTCAATAAAATAGCCTAACTGGCAAATGGGAGAAATCAACAAAGAAGACAAAGTTATATGGACTTCCAATATCCCATATAAAAATGGGTAAAACCTGGGAAAATAAAGATGTGTTCAGTCTGAGAAATATTAATGTGTTAGCCTTTTTCTTCTTGCTCTTATTGCTGCTTTATAATCCTAAACTGTCTTCAATCAGACCGAGTGCTTCTAACTTGAAATTTGTCAGGCAAAGGACAAATCCCTCAAAGCAGTACAAACGGATACTGCCCATATTGGTGTTGAGTTGTTTGTTCTAGAAATCCTTAGAAGAGCTGCATGAACCTGATCATCAAACCAAATGGAATGTCTGTGAAGAAGCAAGAGGCAGAACCAAAGGTAAAAGGGAAGTAACCTAAGAGTATTTGTGTTGGATTTCATTGGGCCTTTGGTAAGTCTGTGATGAAAGAGGGAGGAGTCACTGTGTTGTCATTTCACCTCACCAGATGGAGCTGGGATCAGTATTCCACTGGGAATACTTAGTGGAAACCCTTTGATCAGGAAGTAGGAGAATTTAGCTAAGAGGGAATGGCAACAGAGTTCATATTGTATCAATACCCTAGGCCCACTTATTGGTTCTGGTTTTGTGGACATAAAAGCTTAAAAGACTTTGATCAATATCTATCTGTTCTCCTTGACCCTGTCACAATTCTAATTACTCTAAATAAAACACAATATTTTTCAATGTGAGAAATTTAAAACAACTACAATATGTGAGTTTTAACCATACCCCTTTTTACAAGTACTTTGCAAATGAGCACAATTGTTCCTGACTTTATCTAATTCACTCTCAAAATGCTTATGGAAAGTGTAGGGTATCTGATACTTTATCTTCATTTTGTTGGCAAGGAAACAGATTCAGGTTGATTGTGATTTTGTTCACAAGCACCCCAATCAGTGAAAATGCTAAAACTAGACTCTAATTCCACATATACTTAGTTTAGTGTTTTAATTTCTAAACCAGTTTATCCACCATTTGATTGATAATTCCACATATACTTAGTTTAGTGTTTTAATTTCTAAACCAGTTTATCCACCATTTGATTGATAAACCTAATTAATAAGAGAATCAGCAGGCATACTTTAGTGTTTTGTTTTTCTAATTTTTAAATAGAATTATCCCAAATGAACTCACTGGCACTGTCATGAGGACTGAGAAATACAGTTAGTAGCAAGGCAAAAATCATTTGAAATTAAAATATTGTTGCAGACATTTTTTAAATGAATAAATTATCCTAGCTTGGTCTTCTAAAGACCCCTTTGTGACCCAATTTAAATAAATGTGGGCTTTTGATTACTTACTAAATTTCCTTCAGAGTTGATGGAATTCTTTGCCGTTTTCTAAATCACTGTATCTCATCCCCATACTCATTTTCCTTAGTTCTTTCATTGCACAATGTACTTTCCAATATTTATACTTTGTTTTTTGCCTTCTCTTCATTTGAAAACCTTCACCTGACTTATCATTAAATCTATGAATTTATCAGTACTGGAAGTTTATCAGTACTGTCAGTGATATCCCAGTGTTTTCAGTGATATCATTGCCATTATGTCTTCCAAATTCAGTGAGCAGCCTGGAGATGGTGCTTATTCTTCTTGGGTGCTAAAACCTATCTACTAAGTTATCTCTCTACTGTTAATTCTGTGACACAGAGCAATATCAAGATTCACCCTCAACCCCAACTCTGTTCATTGTGAAATGAGTGATATATTTATGGTAAAATCCAACCTTATGTTGTCTATCCTTAGGAATGAGACATGTACTACCATTTGGTCAAAGCCAAGACAAGTTTCTTCAGTCTTCAAGGGATGGTTGCTGTAGTAACACCTAGCATTATGTTCTCCTTGTCCTACTTCTCCAATGTAAGTAAATAACATTTTTTTGGCCTTCAAACAGTCTATTCTTTGTCTCCCTGCTTCTCCTCACCCCACCCCTCTACACAGCCCCTCCCCACTCCACCTCCCTTCACTGTTTGTTTATTTGTTTCAGATTGTAATGCATATATATTACTATCATTTGATAACACTCAAGAGGAAAAAAGTGGGGCAGCAAATGACTCATGTTTTTCCAAGCTCTTAGCCAAATTACTTTTCAGGCATCCTAACAAATGGGAGTTTGGCTATACCATAACACTAATATGTTTTCCAAGCTGCAAGTAGAAGCCCAGAGTCTGCTGCTTTCTTCTTTAATGTCTTGACAAGTCTGATTATAGCTAAGAAAGTGATCACTTGATCACATAACAAGCATGAGAAAAATTCTGCTGCAGGCAAGGGTAAAGGAAAGAATTTATCCTTTATTTGCCTTGAAGAATTCAAGTAGCTTTCTTGGGTCTTTAATATATGAAATGGGTCATCACCTAATGCTTTTGAAAAAAAGATGAGCTCTGTATTAGATCCCTTATGCTTTTTCCTGTTTTTACTTGAAATTCCAAAAATGAGTGCACAATAATATAGTCAATTCACACTACAGTATGCTGACACATTGTCTGCTCTAATTAGAAAAAAAGTCATTTTGACTCTTAAAAATTATGATTAAGTGTCATATTGAGAGACTAGCCACCATATTCAATATGATATCTCTCAGCTTTAACTAAATGCCCATTTGTGTTAACATATTTTTAATGATTAATTTATCCTGGTTCATAGTTTCCAATCTATAGAAAACAAAATCTTAACACTAAAGAGCTTGACATAGTGAAGTGAGTTTGAGCTATATAAAAAACGTACTAACATGTCATTCCATCAATGTAGATTATCTTAATGATGTGGGATTTTTAAATGAGCAATCTGTCATAAGTATGTTAGGATACTCTGTATGTTTGGGTTAATTATATTATACTCCTTTATCTGACTCTTAGAACATAAACATGGCATGATCAGCCCCGTTCAAAAAAAAGAAGCACTTGAGAACTCCCAGAAATGAACAAGATAATGAAGGGTATGTATTTTCCTTTCTGTACTCACATGGTTCATATGAGTATCAGTAGGTCTTGCCAGCCACATTTCCAATGTGTGTATAACCCAAGTACAATTATTAGTCATCACATGGAAGTTTATAAGTAGCTTTGGACAATACTAGTGTCCCATGGTAATTAGGCACATCCAAGCATCATGTATTAGTAATGGCAATCTGTCAGCCTACCACTGGACAGCAAGTGTCACCTATAATACCAGCACAGGATTAGGGAACAACTAGTATAATTTATTTACTTGCTATGTTTTATTTATTTATTTAGAGACAGAGTCTTGCTCTGTTGCCCAGGCTGGAGTGCAATGGCACGATCTTGGCTGACTGCAACCTCCATCTCCCAGGTTGAAGCAATTCTCCTGCCTCAGCCTCCTGAGTAGCTGGAATTACAGGCTCCCGTCACCATACCCAGGTAATTTTTGTATTTTTAGTAGCGATGGGGTTTTGCCATGTTGATTAGTCTGGTCTCAAACTCCTGACCTCAGGTGATCCACCTGCCTAAGCCTCCCGAAGTGCTGGGATTACACGTGTGAGCCACCACGCCTGGCCACTTGCTATGTTTTAAATCTGCAGACTTTTTATTTCTATGTATCTGCTGTTTGTTCTTTAGTTCTCTGTATGCTGGGTTATAAATAACCCTCGTTTTTCTCAGAAGCAAAGCCTTTTTTTTTAAACTTTTTTTATTTGTAAGACTAATTTTCAATATTTTGAACCATGTAAATTACAAATGTTATAGGTGGGAGAATTGGCCCAGTGAGTTTTACACTTCTAAATTTGTTTTGGTCCATGAGACCTAAATTCATTCCATTTGTCAAGACTATTATGGCAGAACTCCATAATAAAACTTATTTGGAGAAACAAGGACAGCTCCATCATTGGCCATCTGAATGACAGTAAGAGTGAATGACTTATCCTACCTCATTTATCGCTATGTACCAAGCAGGCCTGATTTATATGTAGCAACACCTTTCATGACAGCAAGGCCTTTGAATATTTTACTATAAGTAAAGTAAAACTATAATGGGCCTAAGTGTAAAAAAATAACCTTATCATTTTATTGAGTAATATAAAACATAGAGTATCTCAAGATTATGAAAGAATGCACACATTTTAAAACCTAAATTTAAACCTAAATTCAAGATAATTTTAATTTAAACTTAAGTTCAAAGTGAAGGGAGTAAAATATTATCCTTTAAAGATGTAAGGTTTTTCCTTTTTTTCTTTTGAGAACCCTGAAAACGTTACCTGGTAAGTAGTACTAGAAGTATAAAAAACAAGTAGGGAACAACATATCCACATGTTCTTTCTAGGATTCTGGCTCAGTGACATTATTTGTTCTAGGATTCCTAGCAAGGCCACTTTGTGTCCTTGGAGAAATTTAAGTAAAGTCTGCAGAATTAGCCTGTAGGATGAGACGAGGATAGAATGTGCAGATGATTTAGTTCTCAACATTAAATTTGAGTCTACTTGGAAAATTGGGTAGATCATAAGCTCTGTCCTTTCTTTCGATACTATCTCTTTCTTTCTGAATGACTGGCTCCTGTTACAGTGTCCACAAGAAAAAATATCTAAAATTTAGGAAGTAGAGTATGTATTGCATGCAAGCCCCTTGACTAAATACTGTAGGAAGTTCATTCATTTATTCAGTACTTCCAGTGTGCTGGTCTAGGTGCTTAGCACATAATATCGAATAAGACACAATCCCTGTATTCAAGGATACAAAAATCTTACAGTGAGGAAGCAAACAAATAATTAAGCATCATAAAACATGATAATTATTACCATAAATATAAAAGAAAAATACTATGGAAACAAATGGGTGGGGAACCTAATTCAGCCTGAGACTAAGAAAAATACGTCCTGGTAGAAGTCACAACTAAGCTGAGTCCAAAAAGATAAGCAAAAGTAAATTTCACAAAGAGGGAAAGATAAAACAGGAAAATGGAAAACATGTTCTAAGCAGAGGAAGAACATCTGCAAAGTCCTGGAAGACACAGTGGGGCAGACAGGGAAAGAAAAGAAGAGTCCAAGAGAGACAATGACAGAAACAGAGAGTGAATAAATATGAATGGTTACATTCAGAGAATTGCGTGTTCAGTATGGCTTGAGTGTAAGATGAGAACAAGAGATGAAATTGGGGAGTTGAGCAGAGTTGCATATTAGGGCTTTGTTTTTCAAAATGAAGGAATTTGAATTCATACCAAGGGAAACAAGGACCAACAGAGGCCCTATTTGGAAGTGATATGATTAGATTTGCAAAATTGCTTGGGCTTCAATATGAGATTGGAGGGATGTCATACTGGAAGTAGAAGCTGCTGCAGTAAATCCTAGAAAAAGATAATCGTGGCTTGTGCTATGGGAGTGTTCTGGAAATGGAGAGATACAGATTCCAAAGATATTTAAAAGGTGGAAAGTACTGGTCTGCTCTATGCTGGATGTATGTGGGCAGTGAGGAAGGGGGGTTAATTAAGGATGATATCCTGGTTTCTGACTGGGAAGGTTAGGTGCATGGTGGTGCCACTTACTCAGATCAAAAAACACAAGGGGAAAAATAAATTTAAGGAGTAGAAAGGTGATGAACATGCTGAACCTGTTGAGTGTGAAATACCAGTATCACATTCAAGTAAAGATATCTAGTAGGAAATTAGAGATACCAGGTTAATATCAAGAGAAAGATCTGGGCTTAGATCACACACACACACACGCACACACACACACACACACT
Organism: Rhinopithecus roxellana; assembly: GCF_007565055.1. Lineage (NCBI taxonomy): Eukaryota > Metazoa > Chordata > Mammalia > Primates > Cercopithecidae > Rhinopithecus > Rhinopithecus roxellana. The sequence goes on along the minus strand of NC_044562.1, from coordinate 100,328,626 downwards.
CATACATAAATGCATATACAGTCATGTGTTGCTTAAGGATAGGGATGTTGTTAGGCAATTTCAGTGTAAACAGTACAGAGTATGTATGTAGTTCTCATGCAAACCTAGATAGTATAACCTACTGCTCCTAGGCTACAAACTTGTACAAAAAAGTGGTCCTAGAGATGCGTATACAAGTAAAAGAGGTTGTCTAAAAGCTGTGTGGGGATATAGGGTTGTTCTATAACTGTATAACCTGCCTCTTAGTGAGACCTTAAGCATTACTATATGGAATATAGTAGGCAATTTTAATACAGATCACTAGGCAATAGGAATTTTTCAGCTCTATTATAATCTTATGAGAGCACCATCCTACATGTGGTCTGTTGTTGACTAAAATGCTGTTATACAAGGTATGACTATATATACATACGTATATTTATGGTAATTGAAGCTACAGATTTGATGAGATCAACTAGGGAGAGTACATTAACATAGAAAACATTAAAGTCAAACTCATGGAGTTTGTAAAGTATAAGAAAAGTTCTACCAAGGAATTCCTTCAGTAGAAGGAATAAGATTCATGTGAAAATTAGTATAAAGAAAAGCTGTCACGGAGGGTCAAAATATAGGTACTGGCAGTACGTGGTGGCTCACAACTGTAATCCTAGCACTTTAGGAGGCCAAGGTGGGAGGATCACTTGAGGCCAGGAGTTCGAGACCAGCCTGGGCAACAAAGCAAGACCCCATCTCTACAAACAATTTTAAAAATTAGCCAGGTGCAGTGGTGCACACCTGTAGTCCTTGCTACATCAGAGGCTGAGGCAGGAGAATCGCTTTCACCTGGGCATTTGAGGCTACAGTGAGCTATGATTGTGCCACTGCACGCCAATCTGGGTGATGGAGTGGTACCCCATCTCTAAAAAACCAACAAAAACAAACAAAAAAACCCAGAGGTACAAGTTACCTGGGACTCCTAGTAGGAGAAGGTTTGGGTGGCAAAGAATAGACTCATGGAAACAGGGGTATTGAAGAAAGATTCTAAAATTGTATTGGGAAGTTTTCAGAAAAACAACTAAAGACTTAGGTGGAAATCAGAGTACAGAGTAATTTTAAGAGAAATGTACCTCAATTTTCAGTTCCTTTGAGTATGAATGTGTATTAGAAACAGAAACAAAGAGCAGAACCAGAGAGCCCAAACTTCCACTGAGCACAGCTTGGGTCAGAGAGTCCCTGAATACTTCAGCGGGGGTCTGAGGAATCTAGACATGTGTCTTTTCTGTCATAAATGTTCAGAGTTTTGTGTGTGTGTGTGTGTGAGGTATAGGGTAAAGTAGTATTTAAAATTATTCTCTTTATAAATATGGTATATACAAATGTAAAAAGTAGGTATATATTTGCACTTACCTATTTGAATGTGTCATGTATTATCATCTCCTTTTGAGCTGGAGGTTATCAGAGAGCATCTCAATTTATAGAAATGGAATCTGAGGCCTTCAGCATGAGTCTTTGGGTGAATTTATTTATACAAGCCTGTTTTCTTAACAACTAGTTGGTCCACATGACTGGAAACTAGGGTTTCATCATAGTCCATGATGCTCAAGGTCACACTGAGAGGCAGGATGTACAGTTATAGAACAACCCTATATCCCCACACAACTTTTAGACAATCTCTTTCACTTACACAGACTTCTCTAGGACCACTTTTTAACCACAATCTATTACTGATCTTCTGGTAAACTGCATTCCTTTTAGCAAAATTAACTAAGTTTTCCCATCTATTATCATACAGGTCATTACCCCCACATTTGTAAATTAACTGGGTGTATAAATATATGATGCCCAAGTAAATCTTTATTATTATTTTCACAGGCTACATAAGGAAGACATCTTGCAAATATGATATAAAAAGAGCCTTTATATCAAATTGTAATATATTAATGTCATTACAAATTAATAATCCTAAGAGATAACATCTTCTGCATATCCTATAATAAAAGATTTCAAAATATTTTAAATGTCTATATAAGAATTTTTATGAGTTCATTATGGGTGACAACATTTCACATAAGAGAAAATTTATGACAAGATTTCTAAGTAAAACTAAACCCACTCATGGGTTTATAATTATTATTATTTATAGCAGTACTGTACAGTAGAAATGTAATATGTACCACAAATACAAGCTGCATGTGTAATTAATTTTTCTAGTGGCCACGTTAAAAATATTTAAAATATATAAAATTAATTTTAATGTATTTCATTTAATCCAATATATCTAAAATATCATTTCAACATGCATGCATGCATATAAAAACTTATTAGTGATATACTTTACCTTCTTTGTTTTTTATACTAAGTCTTTGAAACCCAGTGTGTATTTTACATTTATAGCATATCTCAATTTGGGCTACATTTCAAGGGCTCGAAAGCAGATCTGTGGTCTATCCTAATAATTACATTGAACTATATAAATACTCCTGCTTTATAACAATAACCACAGCTACCTTTTATTGAGTCCTTGTTATGTGGTAGTCACTATGATAATTTCCATGTTTTTCTTATTTCATCTTCAAAGCTATCATGGAAATTCCATTGTCACCCATATTTTCTAGATGGAATAACAGGAGACTTCAAAGGATTTAATGGCCTTGCCTAAAGCTGTGGAATTAACAATTGATAGACCAGGGATTCAAATACAAAGATTTATATGTACATTGAAATACGGTGTATAAATTATTATATTATTATAAAATGTTATTTAAAATTATTATTTTATGTTTTTATATGATTTCATATTTATAATTTTTCAGTAAAGATAGCCAATTCAGTTGTAGGAGAAAGTAAACTTGTGGTAAAGTGATTTGATAGTTGGAAAAGTTAGACCACTGCCCCACTGAACTTGTAGAACAGTAAGAGAATTTATAAATACTAAAAGAAGAAAAATAAACAAAAGAAATTATGTTGCAGTGATAATGATATTGAATAAAGTAGCCACAGGGCCTTATTTCCTTGCCAAATAAAACCAAAAAAATGAATAGAGGTGGGAAGAATAATAGTATATCCTGGATGCGTTTCAATGAGATGATATAGACAATTAATATGTTATGCAATGCACTAAGTTGTTGAACCTCTACATTATTAAGTGTATGGAAAGAAAATCAGTGACAAGGGTTGGAAAACTAGAGAATTGATTTTGGTCTGAATTTTCTAAAATACGAAGTTAGGAATTTGAGAGCTAAGAGATTCAGCACAAGATATGACATCTGAAGAACTCAGATGAAAATTAGCCAATCTGATTCGGATAAAACTAAAGATGAATGTGGTGTTCAGTGGTATGGAGTTGGAGGTCCAGGAAAATCATTAACAAAAAGATGTTCTGCCCTTCTCATCATTCTATGGGGTTTCTCTACTCTTCACTATAACATCACAATGGCTTGTTCTTCCTTCAAGTATGCCTATTTTTTATTTGAATCTGCTCCTTCAATCTCACTGGCCTTGAAGTCTGCAAATTAGACCCCTTTTACCAAACACTAAGCCATATTTTCCCAACCATTCAAGATACACTTGGAATCAGTCTATACTCCAGGAAGTCTCTCCAAACCACATATGGAAAATATGATATCTTCTATGGAGGAAGACAATGGCATGGATAATTCATACAAATGTTCTCATTGCATGGGTTAAGTATTACCATAAGGTAAACCAATATCCTTGGGTCTGGTTTGCTTTACCATCTCTTTCCCACCTCAGCTTCCACATACCTCTGCTTCAGACCACATAATCCTTATTATGCCAGTTTGTATCCTTTTTTCTGAGCATTCTGGCCTCTGCCTCTCTTGTTTACTGTTTACCTAGGAGTCTATGTTTTAAAATCTAGCAAAAGCAATATTAATATTCACAAGCAGGTGGCAAGTAAAAAGAATTGATTGGGGCCCGGAAGTCTTTACTTCCTAGAAGAGGTTTCATCTTACTAGCTGATTCAAAGAGACGTAATAGAGTTGAAAGAGAGCATGAGCTTTGACATACAAAGCAAGGAGGTCCCAAGAGTTATTTGCTTTGTTAATATTACTTAGGCTGTTTAATCTTTCCAGCCTCAGTTTCCTCATCTAAAGTGATATCAAGGATAACTATATGGCACAACTATTTTATTTATTCATGTATTTATCAATTAATTTGGGAATGGAAATAGCATGTGTCATTTATATATTAAAACAAGATATAAAAATACAAATGATTTCTTGCCTTCAAGAGATATGTAATAGGTTAATGGGAAATAAAAAAAATCAGATGTTAGAGTATTTTAAAGTAGTATGTTGGCAGTAAGTGCAGGTATATTGGAGGCAGAAAAAGGGAAATTACACATTTTACTTTGGAGGATAAAGAAATCATTCAGGAAAATCAAGCAGTAGTAAGGGTTGACACTTGAGCTACAGTGGAGGAAGGATGTAATTATTCTAGATATTTCTTAATATATTCATTTATTCATTTCTTTATTCCTTCCGCAAATATTTATTGTGTGCCCAGTACATGGTAGTGAAAGTAGGGATGAATAAAAAAGAGATGGTCCTTTCTAAGACATGCTTATTTCTTCCGTTGTCACAGTACTTACAGTCAATGTGAAGGAAAAACAACTATGTTAACAGAAGTGCTCTTAATAGATCTCCATTTAACTGAGTTGGCAAATTAACCAATATGATCAATTTCCTTTGCAAAACACTCTGATTAATATTCAGGGCTCAGGGAAAGCTCACAGCCAGTAGATGACGCTCCAGTAAGCCTACACATTTTTCTCATTGGTTCTGTTGCATGCTTGCCAAGAATTAGTTGTGTTTAAGGGCCGGGCGCGGTGGCTCAAGCCTGTAATCCCAGCACTTTGGGAGGCCGAGACGGGTGGATCACGAGGTCAGGAGATTGAGACCATCCTGGCTAATACGCTGAAACCCCGTCTCTACTAAAAAATACAAAAAAACTAGCCGGGCGACGAGGCGGGCGCCTGTAGTCCCAGCTACTCGGGAGGCTGAGACAGGAGAATGGCGTGAACCCGGGAGGCGGAGCTTGCAGTGAGCTGAGAGCCGGCCACAGCACTCCAGCCTGGGCCGCAGAGCAAGACTCCGTCTCAAAAAAAAAAAAAAAAAAAAGAATTAGTTGTGTTTATTTCCAAATCATTGCCAGTTGACTTCGTATTGTAACATGTAATAAAAATAACATTACTTCAATAATTCAATGAAATAGAGTATAAAATGAAAGAGTTGCTTCTTTGAAAATTAACTTTAATTTTTTGGAGAGACTCAAAAAGGAGAATTGCTAAAAACTTTCCTATGAAATTAGGTGGAGGAGATACAATGAACAAAGACTCAGAAAAAAAAAAAAAAAAAAAAAAAAAAAACCTTTCATAATCCAGAAAGTTCACATTTAGATTGGTTTGCAGATATGTTTTTTTTAAGTTTAAAGAAAGTGAAATTAGAAATTATGGATGGTACACTATAGTAAAGAAAGACTGCCTGGATCTTCAGTCAATGGACCTGTTTCCAAATTAAAGGCTATATCCTTAAATTTAAAAATAGGTGAATGAATGTATAACTGTATTATATTAAAATAAATGTTTAAGAAATGTAAATATCTATGCTTCTTAGATTTGAGTCTATTTTAATATTAGCAATCATATGAGATAAGAGGGCTTCTAGTAAAGAAATATATGTTGTGGTATGGAAAGTATTAAGACCTTGGAAATCTACATTGGAGGACATGATGAATCCTAGAGAACAGGAACTCTGAAATAGATTGAGTCAGGCAAAGAAAAGGGGTAGGGACAAGAGACCATTCAATGTAAGCAAAACAGAGAGAAAAAAAAGACATAAGAGGCCGGGCGCGGTGGCTCACGCCTGTAATCCCAGCACTTTGGGAGGCCGAGACGGGCGGATCACGAGGTCAGGAGATCGAGACCATCCTGGCTAACACGGTGAAACCCCGTCTCTACTAAAAATACAAAAAATTAGCCGGGCATGGTGGCGGGCGCCTGTAGTCCCAGCTACTTGGGAGGCTGAGGCAAGAGAATGGCGTGAACCTGGGAGGTGGAGCTTGCAGTGAGCTGAGATCATCGTGCCACTGCACTCCAGCCTGGGCGACAGAGCGAGCCTCTGTCTCAAAAAAAAAAAAAAAAAGAAAAAAAAAAAAAGAGAGAGAGAGACAAGAGGTCCAGATACAAGCCGGACCATATAGTGTGGAAGTACACATGGCACATCATCTGGGCTGGTAGTGGGAACCAGAACTAGATCTTAGAAAGCCTTAAAAGTCATAATAAGTCTTTGAACTTTATCTTGATTTAGGGGGTTATATTATCAGATTTGAAGAAAAATAGATGAGCCTATAGCAGGATGGGTTGATGAGGGACAACATTGGAGCCAGGAGATTAATTAATTTAAGTAAGAGATGATGGCAGCCTGGGGTAAGATGGCTGCAATGGGATTGTCGTTATGTGATGAATTTTAGAGATATTTGTGAGATATAATCAACAAGATAAGGTAACTAGTTGTAGGGGTCAAAAATAGTGGGAGAGGTCAAATATATCTCCTCAATTCTCACTGAAGAAATTGGTTGAGTGGTGTCATTTATACAAGTGTACAACTTTAATGAAAAAGAGGTTGGCTAGAGAGGGTTGGAGGATAAGGAATTCCCTTCTGAAAACACTATGTTTATATCATGTACAAGACCCTTAAGTTGGAAAGTCTTATGAGCAATTGTATATAGAGGGTTCAGGAAAGAGGTAAGCTTGGAAGAGGATTATTTGGTACTTGCACATAGATAGTAATTGAAACCATAAAGACTAGAGTGGATATCCCAAAGAGAGTTAGTAGAATATAAAGATAATTGAAGAAAAGAAAACTGCTCAGGAAAGAGTCCTGGGGGCAGAATATTGAACTATAAGTAGAAGAAAAATCACCAGAAAGGGAGATTAATAAAGGAGCAGCCAAAGAATTAGGAGGAAAGGAAGTGTTCAACGTGTTCATTGCTACTAAGTGAAAAATGCCCAATGGATTCAGGAGTATATGGGTCGTGGATGCCCATATTTGAGGGCACATTCAGGGGAGGGTCTGGAGCTTAAGGCAAACTTTTGTGGGGTGAGGAGTGAGAGGAAAGGGAGAAATGGGAGATGGAAAATGCCATTATTTTGTTGTTTCAAGAAACATATACCTGGTGGAGTATATAAAAAGGAAAGCCTGAAAAAGCTGAAAAGGATAGGTCTAAAAGGTCTTAAACGCCAAGCTAATGGGAGTTGTATTTTTTCTCATAGAAAATTCAGGGCACAGAGTAACGTCTATCTAATAGAAACTACTTACTTTGACAATAGTGTAGGGAATGGAATTAGTGTGGGATGAGAAGGTTAGTAAAGGAAGTTAGCTAGGGCAAAGCTCACCCATGGTATACTGGCACACAGGTATACTGCAAGCAGTTTGCTACTAGAAATACAGTACTCACATTTGCACAAAAAACAAGCGGATTTAGCAAAGTTTCCCTCTTTGCTAATTCCACTCTTACTTTTTTCCCCAGTATATTCTAGTATATTTCCTACTGGAATGGGAAACAAGGAGGTGGAGTTATCGCCTAAACTTCTAGAATTGTACTTAACATGGAGTATGCCTGACGGAGCATCACGTATGTGAACTTCATCCATTCTGTGTGTTGATGTCAGGAATAAAAAAGAGGTTGAGAACCACTGAATTAGAGAAAATTGCAACCCTTAAAGCAGAGATAACAAGATCTTAATTAGGCATTATTGGCAGGGATGGTAAAGAGAAGAAGATTATTGGAGTGAGGTTACAGAATTAGAAACAATAGGACTCAAAAGCTGATTGGATGTGAAAGGTGAAACATCATTGCCAAAATAGCAATACTCTTTATTGAATGCCTTTAATATGTCAAGCACTCCCAAAAGAACATACACAGTATAACATAACATCATCCCATCTCAATTTCCCAACAGTGCAAAGTAGGTATTTTTATTCTGATTTTATAGATAACAAAAATAAAGTTTAGAGAGTTTGAGCAACTTTCTCAAGGCCATCCAGATTTTAAGTGGCATACCTTGGGTTCAAACCCAGGGCTGTCAGATTCAAAACCTTTGTTATCATCATTACTCAAATCTAAAATGACTCTCTCATTAGGTGTTTGGCTGAATGATGGTAAAATCAAATTCAGATGATGAATACCAGATGAAGATCAGGTGTAGGAGAAAAATGGCCAGTTCAATTTTAAACATATTCAGTTTTTAAAAGCCTGGGGAATATCCCTGGTGAAGATGTCTAATAGACAGTTACATATATAAGTCTAGAGTTAACGGAGATGTCTGGAAGGAGATAAAGATTTATGAGGCATTAGCATTTAAATTGTGGTGAAAGTCATGGGAATGGATGAGATTTCCCAGGGAGATTGCAACATGAGAAGAGGATAAAGTGGAGAGCGAAGAAACACCAAAATGTAAAAGGAGGTCAGAGAGAAGTATCAGTGAGGGAGCCAGGGGAGGAATGTTAATATGAGTTAGAGGGAAGTAGCTGAGGGTGATATCAAACCTAAGCAGGAAAGAACAGCAAGAGAAAGGAGTGATCAATCATCCCATGCTACGGAGTGGTCACGAAAGATGAAGACAGAAAAAAGTTCAGTAGATTCAGAGGATTGTGAGTAAGAAATACAAGTTGAAACAGTGTGAGATTTAATTTTAATAACAGCCAATATCATCTAAGGTCTGATAATAAACAGTCGTAGGACAGAAAAGTACAAATGTTTTGAAGGGCAATTGCCAATGCATTTAAAAAGGGTGCATTTTCATTCTAAGTATTTTTCTAAGGAAACAACAAGAAATGAAGACATTCATTGCAGCATTATTTCTGATAGCAACCATATCACACTAGTTAAGAGCACCTACTGTAGAGCCAGACGGAGTTGAAACCTCAGTTCTGCTACTTATTGGCTCTGTGAACTTGGGCAAGTTACTTTTCTGTGCCTCAGTTCCTTTATCTGTAAAATAGGAACAGTAAGAGGATTACTACTATTAATAAGGTTGTTGCAGCCTGATTGGTTTTTTATTGTTACATAATAAAAAATCAGGGCAATTGGGGTAACCATCACCTCAAACTCTAATTATTTCGTTGTGACTGGAACATTCCAAATCTACTCTTCTAGCTATTTTGGAATATACAATAAGTTATTATAAATTATATATAGCCTATTGTGCTATCAAACACTAGAACTTAATGCTTCTATCTAACTGTATCTTTGTACCCATTACCCAACCTCTCTTCATCCCCTACTCAGTTGTTCCCAGTCTCTAGGAACCACGAATCTACTCTCTACCTCCCTGAGATAAACCTTTTTAGCTCCCACATATGAGTGAAAACATGCAATATTTGTCTTTCTGTGCCTGGCTTATTTCACTTAACATAATGACTTACATTTCCATCCATGTTGCTGCAAATGATGTGACATTTTTTACAGCCAAATAGTATTTAACTGTATCTATATAAAACATTTTGTTTATTCATTCATCTATTGATAGACACTAAGTTTAATGCTGTATTTTTGCTATTGTGAACAATGCCACAATAAACATGGAGGTGCAGCTATCTCTTTGATATACTGATTTCCTTTATTTTGAATAATACCCAATAGTGGAGTTTCTGGACGGTATGGCAGTTCTATTTTTAGTTTTCTTAAGGAACCTCTATACTATTCTTTATAATGGCTATACTAATTGACATTCCAACCAACAGTGTTCAAGAGCTTCCTTTTCTACATATCCTCACCAGCATTTGTTGTTGTGCAATCTGTTAGCCTATAAGATTACTTGTCCTAATTGGTTTTTACAGTAATTAAATGTGTAAATACCCTAAAGTGTTCATTACAGTGCCTAGAACATAGTACGAGTGAATTGTTTGTTAAATGAGTAGAGATAATAGTAATCAAAATGCTCAATGGTGAGGTTGATTAAAATAAATTACATATCCAAGCACTGGGATGCTATGCAACTGTGAAAAATTATGTAGTTAACTATTTAACAATATGGAAAGATACTGATGGACTCTTAATTAGAAAAAAGTTACAAATCATATAAATAGATTGATTCCATATGTGAATAAACAATATGTACCTATGTATTAGATATGTATGATAATTTTTAGAAAGATTTGTACCAAGATGCTTATATGTATAGGTAGTTGGATTAATAATGTTTTATTTTACTTTTAAATTTTTACACATTTAAAAATTATATAGAAAATATTATTTTTATGATAAAAAATTTAACATCCTGGAGGTCAGGGTATTGAATAGCAAGTGGTAATTATTCTTTGGCAAAACTTTTCTGTGGAAGAAAGTGGACTGAAAGCATAGGAGCTACAGCATATTTATAACCATATAACACTATGTAAAATGCTGTACAGAGTCCTGCTACCTGGGAGGCTTCTAATAAATGGGGGTTGCTATTATTATTATTGACACTAAATGCCTTCAGGTCTCATAGACTTTCAGCACCAGCACAACTCTACTGAGTAGCCAAGGAGCAGTAAATATGAGAAGAAACTTTAAAAAAGGAGAGCGTTCTAGAAAAAAAAACTGTCCTTCTAGAACATTCTGGACAGTGCTCGTGGACAGTGTGCTGGTGCTGAAAGTCTATGAGAACTGAAGACATTTTAATGACAATAATAACAATAGCAACCCTTGTTTATCAGAAGCTTCCCAGGTAGCAGCACTCTGTACAGCATTTTACACATCCTGCTTCTCCATTGGTTATAAATAAGCTGTAGCTTCTAGGCTTTCAGTCCACTTTCTTTCACAGACAAGTTTTACCAAAGAATAATTATCACTTGCTATTTCTATATCCTTACCTTTAGGATGTTAAAAAAAACTTATAAAAACAATCTTTTATATATATATATATATATATATATATATATATATAAATTTTTTTTTTAATGTGCAAAGTTTTTAAAGTAAAATTTAAAAAAAAACTCATAATCCGGCTGGCTGTGGTGGCTCATGCCTGTAATCCCAGCACTTCAGGAGGCTGAGGTGGGTGGATCACTTGAGGTCCAGAGTTTGAGACCTCCCTGGCCAACATGGCAAAAACCTACCTCAACTGAAAATACAGAAATTAGCCAGGCATGGTAGTGAGGGCCTGTAATCCCAGCTACTCAGGAGGCTGAGGCAGGAGAATCACTTGAACCCAGGAGGCAGATGTTGCAGTGAGCCGAGATCACGCCACTGCACTGGGCGTGACTGGGAAACAGTGAGATTCTGTCTCAAAAAAAAAAAAAAAAACCCTCATAATCCAATCATCTACATACAAGCATGTTGGTATGTATCTTTCTAAAAATTATCATACATATCTAATACATAGGTACATTTTGTTTATTCACATATGGCATCATTCTATTTATATGATTTATGACTTTTTTCTGATTAATAATATGTCATTGTCTTTCCATGTTGTTAAATAGTTAACTACATAATTTTCACAGTTGCATAGTATCCCAGTGCATGGATATATAATTTATTTTAATAAGTCTCACCAATGAGCATTTTGATTATTCTTATCTGTATTCATTTAACAAACACTCAATTCACTCTTCCTATGTGCCAGGCACTGTAATGAACACATTCTAGACATTGCTTCTGGAGGTCAGGTCAGGTTCAGAGCTAACTATATATAGGGACTACCTCAGGACCACAGAGAAGATAAGACTCAAGGTACCAGACAATCTATACAGTGGCCAAGATAATAAGAAAAATATATTGTTTCAAGATGCTGTCTTCCCACCTATCATTTTTACAAATTTGTTTTGGTATCTAATCATTTGGGCTAAAAATACTCTGGTTTATTTCTCATAGAGGCTATAAGCCCCTAAAGGTGTATGAACTATATTAATCCTATAATGCTTCCTCCTCTGCTCATCATCTTGCATATTCAACAAACTCTACTTGAATAACTAAGGGCGTGAGCAACATAAACCTACCATGATTAAGAATCATTTCACACAGCCACAAATAATTTTATGGGCTTATTTTTTAAAAAGATGACCCGTTTCATTTTGAATTTCTGATTTCTTGGTTCTATTATGGACTAAAATTCTAAGGGTTAAAGCAAATAAAATCCCAGGAAAACCTGCTGTTTTTACAGTCATGGCCATAATCAGAACAAATTTTGGTGACCTTACAACTTTACAAATTTTAATAATTATATTTTAAAAGATAATTTTAAATCAGTTGTATCATCAAATCAGAGCAATAAGAAAGTGGAAGCTGCTATAATTGTAATCTATTTTTAAAAACTTGAAATGGAAACACAACTTTAAAAAGCAAGTCAGAGTATATCGTGCATATGCTTCAGAATAAAGATAAACACACCATTTAAAGAGTTGCTTAAATTCAAATGTCATTTCTTTCATGGACGATTAGCCTATTCAGGTCACCTAAACTTTCTAGATATTTAAGTCTCCACATTTGGAAGAAACACAGCCATGTTATCTAAATAGACAAGTCTAGCAATTTCAAAGTTCAGGTAGACATAGAACATAGAAGAGGGAATTATCATTACATTAGTGGTTTGCCACTACTCCATAACTCAGCCCCCGACTTCCCTGTCCCCTTTCTTCAGCCCGACACCCCTCCACCCCATCCTAGTCTATAGACAAACAAGCTCTCCAATCTAATTCTTATCAAGATAGAAACAAGGCCAGACCTGCTCTTCTAGATAAAATGCCTTGGCTTCTAACTGCCTGGCTGCTTATCTTTCATCTTGCAGTGTTAACCATAACCCCTTTCCTGACCTGCTTTACTTCTTGTTTTCAGATGAGCAGTAAGGAGTGGGGGAAAAACATGCTTAAATGAACAAGTTCACTCTCTCACATCACTCTCCATTCCCTTTAAAGTCAATTCAAAATATCTTTCCAAAATTATCAGAAATCACATTGTGTGCATTACTTGTAACTTGATATATTTCTAAATCTCTCTTTTCCAACTTTTACTCTTTCCATGTTATGCTGCCACATATATCTTTTCCTAAAAATTAAAAGTTTTATGTTGTTATTTTTTTGGTTGTGGGATTAGGTTTTCTGAGCAATAATAGGTTTTGTAAGGGTTTTTTTTTTTTTTTTTTCTTCCTTTTATTTTTTCTCATTTGTTTGCCTAGATCTGAATAAGCTGAATCATCTTCTCACCTAAGCTGTTTGGTTTGGATACCTGAATTTTTGTGCTTTCATCCAAACAAAGCATTGCACTTCTCTTTCCTGAGCAAGTGAAAGTTAATGCAATATAGACCTTGAGCAGTCAGGCAATGTAACTGCTAGGTTTGGACTAGCTTGCTGTGTGAGGTTAGCCTTGTTTGACCCTCGTTCCTTATATATGGAGTGGGAAAAAGAAAAATAAGCTAGGTTCCTTCTGTATGTGCGAATCCTAGGAAACTCTATTGTCCTATATTTTGAGACAGCTATTAAGTTGAACGGTGTGAGATTACACAGGGTGCTTGCTGGTGTTGTAAACACCATGATCTGGTTTATGACACCTTTATCCCACACACACTCATGCACTTGAACCTGCATGTCCTTGAAAATATGGGAGTCTTTTCAAAAGAAGTTGAACTTCTTGTAAGAAAACCATTCTCCTAATATAAGGTGTTTTGTTGTAACTTTTACTTTTTAGCATTTAAGTCTACATTACACATCAGAAAATGATCTGATAGATACCGTGTTTTGATTCAGGTCCTCCATTTTATTTTCTTAGCCTAAAAAAGGTTGAATCCAGAATTATACTGCTTCTTTTCATTTTCCATTTTCTTCTGGCAAATTAGAAATCTAATTGACCCTTAGAGACCAATTGTTTAACGGTCAAAGTATTATCAATATTGGGAAAATAGTGCCACTGAATTTAATTTATAAATACATTATCACATGCTTAACCATGTATGAGGTATTTCCTTAGATACTAATGGGTAAAAAATAAATACCTGCCTTTAAAGAAATGATTTTTTGCCAGAATAATGAACTGTAATATTTTACTCCAACAATGACATTCTCATATTAATGATTCCATTTTAAGGATACTACATTCTCACAAAGCAGAACACACATTTCTCAGTTTTATGTCACCCAGTATCCATAAACAAGGTTCTAAGGTTTATTTTATTATCAAAACAATTGATCTTCAAGTATCACTTTCCTTAAAGGAAATTTATTCTATTAGCAAATATGATGTTTCATTTCTTATCTTTTCTGCAAAAGATCATAGGCAAGTAAATCTTTAAAGCTTGTTTCATTTGTGATAAATGCATCTTTCCCATGACTCTGTTAGGGCTGGGAACTCACGGGGTAATTGAACTTGTTGCACTTGTAGTTGAAGGAGGGGGATTTCTAATAATCTGTGATTTCTGAAAATTCTTAGTTGCCTATGGTCACAGGAATTTGTCCCCATTTTTATAGGACACTATTAGAACTGGTGTACTTGTCTTACAGACATGGAAGGAATTCATTTTCACTATATCTTGTCTTGGTTAGGTATTTAGGTATTGTTTGTTTGGTTTGTTAGGTTTGTCTTTAACCTATAGTAGATCCTTATATGACTATAAAGCAAGGGTTAGGTTTAAATAAATAAAATTATTCAGTGTCAAATGATGGCGTATCTTTAAAGTCCAGTGAAAACGTGGAAAGTACACTTTAAATTACAACAGTGGGATTGGGAAACAAATTATATGATAGTACATAGATTTTATAGCCTTTCTAAAAAGCCTTTAAATAAATGTTATTTAAAATTCTCTTCTACCCAGAAAACGTTAAAACTAGTCAGATTAATGTGCAAATGAGAGTGAAAGAAAAAAATCACAGACTAGAGCAAATTACAAAGAGGGAGGGAGGGGTAAACCTAACTAGAATGGAAAACTTTCAGCCCGAGTTTGACTTGAGTATAAATTTGCTTTAAGAAGATAAATCAAAGGATTGGTTTGGGTCTGGGAAAGGAAAGTCTGGAAGTGAGAAGGCCAATTGGCTTTCAGTCAGCCATTCACACATGAGAAAATGATAGTATGAATTTAGTAACAGTGACAATGGGAGAATGGAGAAAACGTACATGAAAGATGTTTTGAATGAAAAATAAAAGGCCAGGATATAGTGATTTATTGAATCAGAAAAAGAATGAAAGAGCTAAATCAAAGATGAAGTTTCAAGTCTGGGCAACAGAAAAATGGGGATGGGGCTGACATCATGAAGTGAGGAGGGGAAGTTGGTGGGAAGTATCAGAAGAGAATGACATAGAATTTCAGGGGTTGAAGAAATGAGATTTCTGATAGCTGTCTGTAAATTAGTGGAGCTACAGGCCTGGAACTCAAAGGAGAAGCTGGGGCTAGCAGTTCTGCTTTTTTTTTTTTTTTTTTTTTTTTTTTTTTTACAGCCTTTATCATAAAATTGTTTATGAAAATTGTAGGAGTTTCCAGAGTTCACTAAGCCAGTCATGTTTAGAGAGAAAAGCTCAAGTCAACAATAGTATCTACAGAAATAACCACATTTGGGGGATTTATAAAGGAAGGGAAAGGAGAAGAATGTTGGAGGGCTACCACAGCTTAATTTCAAGACTTATTAGAAAGTTACAGTCATGAAGATAGCGTGGTATTGGTGTATTGTCACCTATATTACACCAATAGTATATATTACACCAAAAAGCCAATAGAATGAAATAAGCCAATGGAACAGAATATTTAAAAAATCTATACACATATAGACAACTGATTTTTGACTGAGTTGCAAGGGCAATTCAATGGAGAAAGGATAGTCTTTTCAACAAAGGATGCTGGAATAATTGGATATACATATGTCATAAAATGAATGTTGATTCATATCTCATACCATGTATAAAAAATAACTATGAATGGTTCACAGACATAACTACAAAACCTAAAACTAAAATTTCTAAAAGGAAACAATTTTTTAATCTTGAATTAGGCAGAAATTTCTTAGATATAAGACCAAGAACATGATCAATCAAAGAAGAAAATAAGATTTCATCAAAGCTAAAAACATTTTTCTGAAAGATATTGTTAAGAAGAAAGTCAAAAACTGGAAGGAAATATTTGAAAATCATATTTCTGATAAAGGGACTTGCCTCCAGAATAAATAAAGTACTTTCAAACTCAATGTAAGAAAACAAATAATCCAATTTAAAAAAAAACTGGCAAAAAGTTTGAAGATACTTTGCCAGGGAAGGAATACACATGACAAATTAACACATGAAAAGATAGTCAACATCACCAGTCAGTAGAGAAATGCAAATTAAAACCACAGTGAGATATCACTACGTATATATTAGAATGGCTCAACTTAAAATACTGACCATACCAAGCGTTAGTAAGGATATGAAGAAACTGAAACTCTCATACATTTGCTGATGGGAATGTAAAATGTACACCACTTTGGAAATCAGTTCGTCAGTTTTTTAAAAGATGTACTACCGTATGATATATGCATTCCACCCAATAGAAATGAAAGCATTTGTTCAATAGAAAATTTGCACACAGATGTTCATAGAAACTTTTATATACAATAACCCCAAACAGGAAATAACACAAATGTCCATCAAAGAGCAGAGAGGATCGAAGGCCTGGACAAATTGTATATGATACAATGGATTCAAATTAAGCAATAAAAGGAAGGAACTATTGATACAGGAAATAGCATGATGAATCCCCAAATTATTATGCTGAGTGAAAAAACCTAGACCAAAAAAGAGTGAATACTGTGTCATTTCATTTATAAAACTTCTAGAAAATGAAAACTAATCTATAGTGACAAACCAGATTAATGATTGCTTAGGGATAAAAGCAGGGGATTGGGGAGAGGGAGGAGAAAGTGATTACACAGAGTCATGAGGAAACCTTTGGGGGTGATGGATATGTTCCCTATGTTGACTGTAGTCATGGTTTCATGGGTGTGCAAATATATCAAAACACCAAATTGTATACTTTAAGTACATTCAGTTTATTATATGTTAACTATTTCTCAATAAATCTGTTAAAAAATTAAACACATTAAACCACCCCTCAATAGAAGCCCTAAAATAAAAATTTAAAAAGGGGGAAAAAAGGAAGGGAAGCTACTGAAAATTTTAAGAAGAGACAAAAAGCCACCAAAATAATGAAGCCGTTGTTTCAAGGAGTGTGCAGTTAAAATAACGTGACACACAGATATCAAAACTGACAACTGAGAGAAGTCCAAGGTCCTTGGCAAAGAGAAAGCCACTGGCCATCCGTGGAAATGTAGTAGGGTGACAGCAAGAATGTCAGAGGCTGAAGGGAAGCTATGTGAAACGGAGAGGATGGCAGCGAGGTTAGACCCCTTGTTTAAAAAGCTCAGAAATGAAAATGAGAGAAGTAAGACAGTAGCTAGAGGGGACAGCCAAGTAAACTGAAGCTTTTTGGTGAAGTTTGAAAGCAGAGAAAAGTAAAAGAGGAATGAAAAAGAAACTGAAGATTCCAGAGATGAAGGTAAAACATGTAGGGACAAGATTCTTGAGGAATTTGGAAGTGATGGGATCTAAGGCACAGGTGCCAGAGTGAGCCTTGGAAAGGAGAAAGCTGTAATTGTTAACTCCTGACAGTCCTCCCAAAAGGACAGCTTACAGAGCCCTTGCATGGATTATTTGAAACACTGAGACAAAAATAATAATAAATTCCTTTGCCAGCAGACTTCATGGAAAACCTGGATAATCCAACATTCTGACATTTCTTAAAACTGATCTCTGACAAAAGAACACACATTAATCATCAACTCTAACCCCCCAAATGTGACTTTTCCCTGCTGTAATCTGCTGACCACAGACCATAGGTCTTTGTCCCAAGCCCAATGCACAATAGCACTTCTGCTTTGCTGATTGCAGTTTCTTGCTGTTTCAGGAAGATTACTCTGAGTCAGACATTTCACAAGGAAAAGAGGGCAGGAGAAGAGTCAGGGATAAACTGTGGGTTTATGTGTACATGGTAATGAGAGAAATCTCCATGGAGAAACAAAACAACCATCACTGGAAGGCATTGCTAAGGCTTACAAACTAATGGAAAGGATATGAAGTTTGGAATTAGACTCGATCTTAAGTCCAGCCTCCCCTTCCTGCATATGCTATGCCCATTCATCTCCTTGCTTCATCCATGCAGTGGGTATACTGTTTACCTCACATGGTTGTTCAAAGAATTAAATAACCTGATGGATTTAAGTATGTATTAGAACATAGGAAAGGAATATAGGGTAGCTATACTTATTATTTTAATGTGAATATATAGGTGTTCTTCTTCCATAAAAATACCCCCAAAGTGTTGTAATTCCATGATTGTGTACCGTGTATGTTCAATTAATGCCTGTTAACATTTCAGTGATTAATCTAGCAGTCCTTTTTGTACAACAGTGGCAAACTGACTAAAGGTCAGATAACACATCAGCACGCAAGGCTGAAGTGAATGCAAACAATTGGCCTTTCTCCATATCAGCATGTTGCTTTCTCTTTGGTGCCTACTGGGACTTAATACCACCATTCTCCCTTCTTGTCACCAGTGAAGGCCCACAATGATGGGTCAGTAACTGAGAGGGGTCCTGTGACCCTAGAAGATGAATCCTCAAGGAAGAATCTCCAGTGGAATCCCTCAAGTGCAGGATATTTTGTAAGGCTATAAAATAGGACCAATCTTCCAGAATATGAGTATTACTTTTACATTTCTGAATATAAATCCTTATCAAGAAGTGAAATAAAGTAACTCAACTATTTTCTGAAATCAAAGAGAACATGTGTTTTAAGTAAATTAATCCTTTAAAATGCATACCCCATAGTACCTTGAGTCTAATTTAACTACAGTATTAGGCCCACTGCTGAATTATTATGGTTTTCTGACAGATTTAAACTGAGGCTTTTTAGACCAACTTGTAATATATTTCAGGCATCCTCTGTCTAGCAATTTAAAGGATCTAGAATTTGTGGATTACATCTAATGTTCATTCATCAAGGCAAAAGAGAAATTTCTTGATCAATTCTTAGAATGAATGCATAAACTCAGTAATAAGATCTCTTTATTATGACTGGAAATTCAAATATGTAGTATGAACATATCCCGATGACCCTAATCATTAGTGATTTTGTGGTAGGTAGGTCAGCTTGTTTCAAGCTTTACACTACAATCAAGAATTAGTTCAAGTGCAAAAATGGAATGTGGTCTTAGTTATCAGGATACATTTGCTAAAGATAGCACACCTCTCGCCCATCTGATCCTCCTGGTGGCAGTTCACCGCATACTGAGTCCTATGACTTAAGAGCTATAAAGGGTCTGGCATGAGTTTTTTCCTGCTCTATATCATGGCTGGAATTCGTTGATAACCCAATCCTTGGTTATGGTTTGGCTCTAAGCACTACTAAATTAATTCATATATTACATCTGAAGAATCTGCCACAAATATTTTTTTCATTTCCTAGGTCTTTGGAGAGTATAACATTGGGCAGAATATCATTGAAGTAAATATTTTATTTGAGTTAAAAGAGGGAGAAGCATGCACCATGAGTCAAAACCTACAAAAACTGTCCAAACTTGAAAAAAGCTAATAATGCTAACATTGCAAAGTTAGTATTATAAAGTTAATTTGGCACATGTTTAATGATACATATCATTGTGCTACATGGTAATTAGGCATAAATGGTAAGCAATTAATATATATGACTGAAATTAGAAGTTTTACACAGCCAAACCAAGTTCAAATTGATCATTTCTTCTTGCTTTGTTAATTTTCCATTTTCTATAAACAGCATTAATGTTGACAGCTTCTCTGATACCTTGCCTTAGGAAGCTCAGCAGAAAATTATGGTACTGTTTTAAAAATGTACTCAAAATCACTCATTCATTACAGGTTTGTGCTGTTTAACCAACCCACGCTGACTGCATAGATACTTAGAAAGTTTTAAAGGATGCTGAATTAAGTCGCTATGGAGTGTAGATCTATGCTTCACTCTTCCCCACGCTGCTCTGTAGCCTGAGAGACTAAAATATTAATATATGGACCCCATACACAGAGTTTCCTCACTGTCTGACTTCCAAGCAGGCAGAGAAGGGAGTGCAGAGAGGGAGGGGGATATGCATTCCTCAGGCTTCATTCCTGTGGGGTCTCAAGAGGTTCTGCTCTATCCAAGTACCCTTTCTGTCTCTGGGTCCCAGTAACCACCCTGTCCCCATTGCTCCTTCAGGCCTAAGGGCTATGTAGAAACCTCCTATCACACTGGTACCCTGCACTGGCCTGAAGTTTCCTTCTACTCAGCTCGTGAAAGGCTCATTCAACTCTTCTCACAGTTTTTTCATGTGAATATGCTGTTTACTTCCTGCTTGGACCCTGACTGATTCAAAAGATATGATTTCACCCATAAGCATTTATTTTGTCATGGTTAACAAAAAGCAATGTTATTGTAACATCCCAGTATTTCTTGTTTTGCTTGTGTTGTATTTTATCAGCCTTGGTGTGTGGAATGTAGTAGGCACTGAATATCTGCTTTTTGAAAGAATGCATTAATCTATGTAATGTATAATATTTCCTGAATTACAGTTTTCAACATCAACAGTTTTCCAGTAAGACAATTAGTGATCAAGTCATAAATTGTATGTAGATAAATAATATTTATTTTGCCATGGTTGCAGGATCACCTTTGAATTTAGAAACCACCTGCATACATTGTACCAAACTTTGCTTTCTGAGTTTCTTGCTTGTTAAATTGCCAAAGTTGTGCCTTTTCACTCACAACATAGCATTGATATAATTGCTTGAATCACCAAGGTAACTGTTTTTTCTTCTTGCACGAAATATATGTTTAATAAATTGAGTTAACAAACCAATTATTGGGTGCCTCATGTAGATAAGATCATTTGATCACTTGTGTGGGGAATGGATAGGACAGGAGAGACTGGTGGCAAAGAATTTAGTTAGGACTCTATTGGAATAGTTCAGGACAAGCTAAATATTTACTGAGCTTTGTTATGGCTTTGCTTTGGCTGTTTCAGTCCTGCTTAGTTTTGGGGTGGAGCTTTGGAGTGGAGCTGGTATTTGAGTTGTTGGGGCAAATTCTTCTGAGTTACAGTGTTTACTTTCTTTTTTTTTTTTTTTTTTCTGAGACGGAGTCTCGCTCTGTCACCCAGGCTGGAGTGCAGTGGCCGGATCTCAGCTCACTGCAAGCTCCGCCTCCCGGGTTCACGCCATTCTCCTGCCTCAGCCTCCCAAGTAGCTGGGACTACAGGCGCCTGCCAACGCGCCCGGCTAGTTTTTTGTATTTTTTAGTAGAGACGAGGTTTCACCATGTTAGCCAGGATGGTCTCGATCTCCTGACCTCGTGATCCGCCCACCTCGGCCTCCCAAAGTGCTGGGATTACAGGCTTGAGCCACCGCGCCCGGCCTACTTTCTTTTTCTGCATTACCTTTTCCTTTTCTTTCTTTGGTCAACTAATTAATTTTAAAAGAAAAGACATCTTCCAGGCACTTCAAGTTACTTACAATCTAATTAGGAAACAAAATATAAACACAAGAAATATAATAGCAAAACATGAAAGCAGCAGAAGAGTTAGAGTATGGCTTGGGATTAACAGCCATACAAGTGGGTAGAGAGACAGGTGCCAGAAAATTATGGGACTAAGAGGAGGCTGTGGGCTGGAAACACTGGGAAAGTTTTGGGATAAGCTTGTCCTTGATGGATAGGCAGAGAACTGGAAAGAGAAAGAAAGATATTCATGGTAAGAGAAGTTCTAAGAAGAAAGGTAGAGTTGTGAGAAGTCTTATTTTTCTTATCTGTTCCTTGTATGTGCCCCATCCCCTTACCTTCAAAGTGCAGTGCTGTCTGAGTTATGAGCAGGGTGGGGAGGTATTATCTCTGAATGGGGAAAGCTATTCCGTTTCCTTTTTTCCCTTTCCTCAAGGCTTAGTGAGACCCGAAATGCTTGTCCAACATGTTGAAGTACTACATGTCTTAAGCCTTGCCTAAGTTCACACTAAAGATCCATTTATAAATTAATTTACGCATTAATTTCAAGAATTAACATTGAATATATTTTATATTTTAATTATAAAATTCGTAGGAATACTATTTTTCCAGGAATGGTATGTAAATGGAACATATCAATATATTCTTTAAATTATTCTAAAGTCATGGAGAACAATTTAAAAACCTAGAGCAGATGAACAGTTGTGAAAAGAAATTTATCATTTATTGAGTGCACGTCAGTTGTAAATACTGATTTGAGTGGTTTATATGTATAAGCAGATTTATTTGTTTCTTGAAACAACTTATTAGTTTAGTGCTGCAGAATCATCCCAATATCACAGATGAAACTAGTAAAGGGAGGTAAAGTAACATACTTAATGCCCCACAGCTAGTGATTGCTGGACCAGTCATCAAACTTAAGTAGTATTGACTCCCAAGCTTTTGCTATGGAATGTCTTAAGACACCATGTCACTTATCTGATTCCTTGTCTGTAAAAATCTGGGAGGTGGAATTAGATCATCACCAAGGTTTCCATCCGGCCCTAACATTCCCTATTTTGTGATGGTGTGTTCTTCATCTCTCTCACATATGCACCTTGACATTTGCCCTTATGTTAAAAATTAAGTGTTGGATTCATATATTCAATTCCCACTCTTTTTACATGGCTTAAGTTTGAGCTATTTGTCCTCACTTCTAGATGAATGCTCCCTTTAGAGAAACTCTGGCACCAACTGTTCTGTGTTTTGAATAACTTAGAGAGAATAAGATTCCAGGTCAGTAATGAGCAACCCATGACTCAGTTTTGCAATCTTCCCATATTTTCCATGTGATAAAGGACCTATTTTCAGGATACAATTAGAAAATTGCTCTGGATTATTACAAACCTTAATATATTGGTGACTAAGAAGTGCCTGCAATTTTTTCACTGACACTAAATGGATAATCTAGGTTGAATGAATACATCCACTCTCTCAAAAGCCCAAATAAAGCTATCCCCATGTTGAATTTTTTAAGGTGGCCTGTAAACAAGTTTATTTTTCTTGAATTGGTCTAAATAAAAAAGAAAATTGCTCTTTCTGTTACAAGCTCATGACATATAGCCTTGTAGGACACATGCATATTCCAGATCTTACCCAGCTGCCTCAGTATCTGAGGGAAGATGGGCACCAGACAGGAAGAGGCCTGATTTAGAGACAGAATAAAACCCTATTTGTTCACCATGAGTTCCATGTCCCAGAGTACTGAAAAAGCCCCAAGCTCCATTATCATCTGTACTCCTGGACATAGATGTGCATCTGCTGCCGTTGAGACAGCCTCTTGCACTCTCTCTAATGCAAAAGAGAGCACGAGAGCATGGGAAGAAGAGCAGAGGCCAAATCACCTACCACTACCACTTCTTCCGTCTTAAACTTAATAGTCTTATAAGTAAACATGGTGTCATAACTGAAATGTCTTAGGGACAAAATGTTCTAGAATTGGATGCAAGGGTTAAAATGCAAATCCTGCTAATAAAAGCAGCACACTGATTGGACACTCATAGGAAAGTATACATGAGAGAGGAAGGAAAAGAGAGTTTTCTGGTTGAGATTACAAGAGGAGTAAAGAGGACAGAATCAAGGCTAAGGTCTAAACACAAATTTTGTGTGCTTAATTATTTTTCTAGACTAAACTGAAATAATTCTACGCATTATTTTGTCTCATAAAGAGCAATGGAGAGGCAGCCAAAAGAACTACTAATAGAATCTGTAGGAAGCCAACATATTATTCTACACCTCATTGTCCAGTTTCCCCACAATAAATACGAAGCATCCAAAGTTAGAATAAAAACTCAGTGTGTTCTCTCTGTTTTCCTATGATGTACTGTGTGTCATAAAAGTCTAGAAGAAAGACAACTTGAGATGGGGTAGGTATTTGATGATGGGAAGGGTGTATTTTCAGGATTTAGCCCCTCATTTTGTTTAAGCAACAACCCTGAGCACACGTAGGGATGAGATTAGAATACGGACAGGCTGTGACTTCAGAATTCAAGGATATTCTACTAAGGTGTGAGAAGGCTGGACAAACAGGTAGGGCTGTCTCTTCAAAAGTGTGGTAAAATGGAATGCTGATAAAGTCCTCAAGTTTACAAGATTCAGAATATCTTGATATTTTCTCTATTTGCTTTTTGGGGGTTTTTGTTTGTTTGTTTCTGTTTTCCTTTTAAAGTATTTATTTTCCCCTAGGAATCTACAAAAATTCTAAATCATTTCTATCACCTTTATACTTTTGTTTTTCTTGATGTTTATGGTTTGCCTTCAGTATTTAAGCCCACTTAAAGGCAATTCCTCTCCTAGATTGCATTATCTCTGGAAATCATATTGCTATTTGCCTCCTATTACAGTTTAGTTAAATGTCAATCTAGACTTAAGCCCTTTAACCACTGATAGTGCCTAGGGTCTGTTGGGTGAAATACTGCTTGCAGCTTTTTTGGAAAATGGTGGGATATATCTGATATTTTTTGAAAAATTGATGGTTATTAAATTAGAGAATTTGTCTAGGAGACTTCTAGGTAGTGGATGAACATATTTACTACGTGTTATAGCACTTTAGTCTTCACTGAAAGACCAAGAAGCAAAGTATAAATATATCGGCAAAATGTAAATTAGTGCTAAGGATTGCATATAGGAAAGGGATATGATAGTGGCTATGCATATCTTTGAGAAATTAAAGAAAGGTAAGAGACCAAAGAAATATTTAAATAGATTGTTTAAAGATAACAGCCAGAAGAAAGTGCAAGTTCCAAGGGCCGGGCACGGTGGCTCAAGCCTGTAATCCCAGCACTTTGGGAGGCCGAGGTGGGCGGATCACGAGGTCAGGAGATCGAGACCATCCTGACTAACACGGTGAAACCCCGTCTCTACTAAAAAATACAAAAAACTAGCCGGGCGAGGTGGCAGGCGCCTGTAGTCCCAGCTACTCGGGAGGCTGAGCCAGGAGAATGGCCTGAACCCGGGAGGCAGAACTTGCAGTGAGCTGAGATCCGGCCACTGCACTCCAGCCTGGGTGACAGAGCGAGACTCTGTCTCCAAAAAAAAAAAAAAAAAAAAAAAAAAAGAAAGTGCAAGTTCCAAGATGATTTATTAATATTAACAATAGCTGGGTTGTTTTAGTTTTAATACCTATCTCCATCATTCTAAATAGTCTGAATTGCAGCCAGACTACTAAATACCTTTAATGAGTTAAATCCAAAATAAAAATCCATCTGTTCCCACCATGCACATTTGGTGTTTTAGCTAATATTACATGGTGAGTATCTTCCTCTTCACTTATTAGCATAGGCTAAGATTCCACTGTGGTTTTTTTCTTTAGAAGCTTGTCTTCGAAGGATTAAATACATATAAATAGATGCCATATTCGGTTTATTTAGCTTTTTGCTGTTGGATACTTTAAATTTTCTAAATTTCTGACAGTTTCATCTAAGCTGAAGTCTGCATTTTGGGCCCAAATGAGACCCAATTAAATAATTGAAGAAAAGTTTCCACTTTAGTAGTAACAATTTGATTGGAGAATATAGATCACTGAAGAGCCCATCCTGTCTCCTCTGCTAAAACGGGGAAGATTTAAGGTCTCAACATATCACTTTTTAAACAAGAAGAAACATATTCTCACTAGATAACGTAAACCACAAAGAAATTCAGTTCTATTAGCTCAAGTGTCACATATAATAGGATGAACACATAAAGTCTAAGGGTAACTCCAGGTTATTTTATAGAAAGACATGTCTCCCCTAATCTCAAAGTTAGTTTTAGTCAATCTGCATGGTGTCGTACTGACATGAATCAACTTTTTCTAAATCTTGAGCGATGAGGAAAATGAGCAAGTTGGGTGGAGCTCAGAAATAAACAGAAAATACATAGCATGTTCAGGCATGATTTAGACCAATATCAGGGAGTATGACTTTTGAGGGAGAAAGGGGCGTATTTGTAAACAGTTTGCAAGTGGAATGAAAGAGGTGCTGTGGTACAAGTAAGTAGTGTTGAATTAACATTTTTGTGTTAAAGGAAAAAAAAATAAAGCAGAATTGTTTGGTTTCTTATGAGTTCACAGTTTTCTCTGTCATCTCTAGAGTAGTTCAAGTTGTCTGTCCACACCAGAATTCTGTATACTAAGGGTGGAATGCAGGCTTTTGTACTTTGCAGAGTTCTCTTCTGGGCTTTCTACTTGACATGATATTTTGGCTTACTCTGTGAATTCTGACTAATTGCTCAGTACCTGCAGGCCACTGGTTTCCCCACCAGCAGCATAGTAAGTGCTTATTTGCAAAAATGTTCATGTATGAAAATTACTGTGAAAGACCTACTTAAATATAATTCATAAACATAATATATTTTAGGATTATAAGTGGTCTTCATAATAAGAGATGTCTTTAAAATTTTGGTTGTCACCTGGACTGTTAAAGTATGTGTATGCCCCTCAGACTTCCTTTCCTTCTCTTCTTCCTAGTAGTTAAATTTATGATAATCACATGTAGAGTCACAGTCAGAATCTGAATAGATTTCGGCAAACTCTCTACTGATTTCTGCAGGAGAAGAAAACCTCACTCCCACATTTACAGTACTATGATGTTTTCAGATTCCAGATTTATTGCCCTAATTGTGAGCTAATGAGCACAGAGCTTTGCAAGGAAATTTGCATTACTTGCTTAAGTAGGACAAATTATCAGCTTAACCATGATAAAACATACTTTATTGCTTGAGACCCTTTAACTTACCCAAAGAGATGCCTATCACCTAGCCAAGTTAAATCAGCTTTCAGAGAAGGACGCTGACTATTACCTTGAAGACAACTCTACTGCAACTTTACACAGTTTGCTTGGCAGGTCCAAATACCTTTAGAAGCCCTTTCTTTAATGTTCTCATTTAGCCGCTTTTACACCCATCTCCTACTATTTTTAAAGTAGAAGAATATGAAGAAAGCCATTGACAAGTCTCCTTACAACCAAGACAAGAATTCAGAAATAATTTAACAAAGAAAATACAGTGTTACAAGTACGCAGACTTTTAAGATCTCAAATGGTAAGGTTTCTTGTCTTAAAGTGCAAATTACAGGTATTCTTTTCTTTTTTTCTCTTAGAGCCAGAAAAAAATAGTAGTGCACATTTTTACTTCATTTGTCTTACTTTCATATTTTCTCATTGAGAGAAATAACTCTGGGCTTTGTTTTGGAGTTAGACGATCATCACTTTATTAAATTAAAGCTCTTATTTTTAGCATTTACTTCCTCTTTTTAAGTGTATCTTTCTAATATTAAGTAGTAGTTTGAATATTCTTTGATACATGATATAAAATATAATACAAGGAGACCACCAGGGTCTCCCTAAGAGATTAAGAAGAAAAAGTGAGTAAGCAAATTAATCAGCTAAATTAACTAGTTGCCTTGGAAGACATGAGATCTTTAGCACCATCACGTTATACCTCATTAGCTCCATTAGTTGCTTGACATTGTCATTATTCTACCCATTTCTTTCTGTGCAGTTTCACTGTGTCAGCTTTGATTTCCCCTTGTACTTATTTTTTTTTTTTTTTTCCAGCTTAGAGCTATTATATCACCTTCCAGGAGCATTGATTTTAACTCAGGTGTCACAAATTTCCCACTCATCATTTCCTTGCAAGCACGAAACTGACTGTTGCTGCTACTGCTGCACCTGTTCATTATTTCAGTATTCATCACTTGTTCCTATGGGCCAGTTCTTGCATTCTCCTTCCCTGTTAAGCTCAATGTTTAATTATTAAATATTTTAATTGAAAAACATTGAAATAACTTCCCATGAGTGTACTTTGGCAAAAATAAACAAGAGGGCAAAGGAGAGGTCAATGATACACACGTTTTTGTTAAACTATCAGACATTTGTAAGACATGTATTATTTGGCCAGAACACTAATAGATGCCATTGGAAGGTTCATAGAAATGTAAGATATCACCACTCGTGAGCCTTAAAGTACTTACAGTCTTGCTATTGAAGTAATTTTGAAAAATAGTTCAGAGCTTGAACTATAAAGTTCACTTTTTGTTTAGCTTAGATTTAACTTGCCTGGATTACTTTAAAACTTTGGAAATAGTAAGTAAATAACCAGTAAAGGAAATTTTTTTTTCCCCAAAAACGATGTAAGTAGCAGTAATTATTAAAATTTCAAACAATGAATGGAAATTTTGAAACAGAAGTAACAAGCATTGCCAGTTGAAATTTTAGTCTCTCACTAGAAGAGCTTACATACCCACACCAAAAGTATAATACATGTCTTAAAAATTGCTAAGATCCACCACTGCCTCATCATTTTAAATTTTAAAAATTTTAACATATAGGTCATTTTCTTCCTCCAGATAAATAAAAACAAAAATGGCCTTTAGCTAAAACTACTACAGCTATTTAACAATGCGGTATCTGTCCTATGTGGCATAAAGACCATAACATTTTAAGACAGGAATGTTCAAATTAACACTATACAGCACATAGAAGTTATGTCATCTATGAACAATATTTCTAAAGTGGACAGAGGAGATAGTACAAATATGGTCATCTCATTTGTCAAATATTACACTTCCAGTTTGGAAGTGATAAAAATTGTGATTTTAGGGAAAGAATGAGGGTGGGGTCAAGAGGAATTTGTATCATCATCCATGGCAATTTAGATATTTTAAAGCTTCTTTTTGAACTATGTGGTGTAGAATAATTTTGAAAGCAAGTAATGTATGTAAAAAATACCGTAAGATAAAATGTTATTTTACCAAGTAGCATAAGCAAGGGGTGAGATTACAATTGTTGACCATACCAACTCCAAGGGATTATAATGCTGCATTATCTTCATCTGCCAAGCCATCTTTTAAAAAATTATTATTGTTCTTTCTTCTCTCCAGGGTTATTTCCAATTTTCAGTTGAAGTCCATCCTGCTTCTCCTTTTGACAGGCAACCAATTTTCTTGGAAAGAACATCAAGGTGATAGAATTTTAATCTGAATAGAAATTCCGTATCTGCATTCCTTGGGCAGGTAACAAGCTCATTTCCTACAGTAAAATATGAGTAATTCTAAAGATCAAATTCACCTATATCATAAGATTGTTGCTAAAATAAAATAAGGCGTTAATGGGTTTGAAAGTACACAGAAGGAAAACATTTCATCCAAATGCCAGATGTTATTCTATTTTTTTGACAATTTGTAAGCTTCTGCTTCTGTACATTTTCAAGTCGCAAATTGTATGCTTACATGTTGAATATTTATGCTTAATTAAATCTGAAGGGACCATAGGCAATATCATTAAAAAGGTAATGGGATATATTTTAGTGAAGAGAAATTTAAAGGACTTTTCATCCAGCTGCCAAGTATCAATAATGCCCAATCAAACTTTTCTGGAGAAGTTTTCTCTAGTAACTCCCATTTGGGATGCCATTTGTAGTTTGAGTATCTTGAGTTAAAGTTTTATTTTTGACTGAATGATATTGGTTGTAAATATGCCTGTAAATTAGACAGATAGATAGATAGATAGATAGATAGATAGATAGATAGATAGATAGAGTTTTTTTGTTGGTTTGTTTTTTGTGACAGAGTCTCGCTCTGTCACCCAGGCTGGAGTGCAGTTGTAAATATGCCTGTAAATTAGATAGATAGATAGATAGATAGATAGATAGATAGATAGAGTTTTTTTTTTTTTTTTTTTTTTTTTTTTGAGAAGGAGTCTCGCTCTGTTGCCCAGGCTGGAGTGCAGTGTTGCCATCTCGGCTCACTACAACCTCTGCCTCCTGGGTTCAAGTGATTCTCCTGCCTCCAGCCTCCCAAGTAGCTGGGATTACAGGTGCGCACCACCATGCTGGCTAATTTTTGTATATTTTGTAGAGATGGGGTTTCACCGTGTTGGCCAGGCTAGTTTTGAACTCCTGACCTCAAGTGATCCACCTGCCTCAGCCTCCCAAATTGCTGGGATTATAGGAGTGAGCCACTTTGCCCAGCTGATATATTGTTATAAATACACTCTGTCATCCTCAAGGCAATGTATCATTTGATGTTACATGAAATAACTATACAATTTTCTTGTATTTTGTTTCCATTGATTCTAATATATGAGGTAGAATACTTTGGTAAACACCTAGGTCTCTACAGCCTTCCCTTAGAGGAATTTCCTACTTATACACATATTATTACACCATTTATTCTGCTTTATAAAATGAGTAATGTATAAAAAATTACTGCTCTACAAATAGTAATACAATACCATAATATCAAATACCTGTAGTTGATTTTTTATAATTATTCCTAACAATTTAGAAATTTCAATTCATTTTGCCCTATTACTTAAGACAGAATATAGTATTATATTGGGCAGGCATTGAGATATTCTATATTTTTCTCACCTGCAATACCTGACAATGTAGTTCTATTATTATTTAATTTGAAAGACAGCAAACATTTCATACTCACTTAGCCTGACTTGGAATATCTTATCTAATTCGATGGTACTACATAGAGAGACTCCACCAAAAGAGCTAATGAACATAGAGTAAGTTATACATGTGGCATTTCTCTTCTGAAACAGCTATCTTTAAATTTAATATGAAACACCTTACAGAAACTGCATTTTCAGGGCTTTCAACTTCATGCTTTCTTGAGAATGTATTTAGAAACCTATTCACTATAAATACTGAATATTTGTGGAGTCAAAATAAAATGACTTTATAACCAGTAAATCTTCCAAAGGGGCTATCTTAAGATAAAGGCCTGGCTTTGCCAGTGATGTACAGAAATATGAGCCTTGCTTAAGGTTATCTTGTACCTATGCTAATATTGCTCAAGATTCCTATTTGTCTGCAAAATTTGCTCATCATCCACATGGAAACAGAAGTAAATTAAAATCATTGCAACATTGCCTCAGAAATGCAACAAATGATTCAAAATATTAGCTTTTTTTTTGTCTTAATATTTCCCCTGAAATTCAGCCATGCGTACCTGTCTACAGAACTTTCTGGTTTTAACAGTATAAGATTGTTTCTTTGCTGGATCTTTTTCTTTTTTAGTAACACCTTTATCTAGAGATCTATGTATATTTCTTAATGTTAAACTTCTAAAAAAATCATAAAGTTCTTAATTTTTCTCAACACACCTATTCTCATGTAGCTGCCATTACACACTATATTTTTGCCCTAATCATTTATTTCTTCAAACAATTCAGCTGATGAAAAATGTTATATACAATGTGAAGTAAGTTTATTATTTGAAACAGAGATTCCTTGCAATACCTGTAGAGAATACTATTTTAGTATGTAGGAAAACACATATAAAACCCTTAGCAGCACACCCAACGTAGAAGATCCCCAATAATTGTTAAATATTCATCCCTGCCAACATTTGTAATAATAACCTAAGATATTATAAGAAATCAAATTTCCTTTTGAGTCAGAAAAAAGATAGGATTATATTCCATAACATGTAATTTCATAGGTTACACTTTCCACATTTAAAATCATTTAAAATTCATTTTCAATGGTGTAAATGAGAGGAGAAAAAAGGGGGAAGAACACACTACTCAGTGTCCTGAAGATAGAGCCTGCCTTTGACTTCCATAAAAGCAGTCTTTCCTGTTTCAAGAAAATTCAGTGTAGTCTGGCCCCAGCAAATTCCATTCCCCAATAATGCCAGCATTTACTGTAAGAATGACATTTTGTTACTTCATATTTTGAGTTACATTCTTTAAGTGAGTTTTGAGTATCTTTGGTCTTAGCTACTATTTCTTGGTTTACCATTTATATTTAAGATCCTCTTCTCCACTGGTAAGTTCACCTAAATACTGCTAACTAATTTTCATTGCTGGGATCACATAATTCTTTTCTGAAAATCCCTCAAGTACCTAAATTGGGTTTAATCATCTATCAACATTCTCATGGTCATACTGAGCTCGATTTTTCCCTGCGTCTTCATGATTTACCCACAAACTCATCTGCATTCATTTCTAAAGTTTCTTCAATACTGAGCCCCAAATCCACACTATTCACAAAGCCTTTCCCATCCTAGTAAAGGCAAATGGAGTCCTTGGGCCATTTTCAGAGATATCATTGCATACTCGGTTTCAATTTGACCAATGTATCCTTTTCCCTATGATAGATCTTATATCCAAGCATATGAATTTGATCACATGTATTTCATCTGGTTTTTATCTTATCAGATTCTCTCAAATGTAGAGACTGCCCTGCATATTCCTGAAACTGCTCCCCATAGCTCAAATGCATGGATATAAGCAACATACACGTGATTCAACATATTTTTGGTGGTTCACAATAAAACATATATTGATTTATGACCAGGTGCATACATCTGTAGTTGAGATAGGAAACATTTACCTCCTGTATGTCTATGGCTGTCTAATCACCACTACAAGTGGCAATAATTCTGTCACCTATCTTTCTAAAGGACTGGTAAGAATTACCAGATGAGTAGGAGTCTGTTATTTTTGCATTAACAAAGGAGGCAGTAAAATTACAGTCTTGGGGAAAACTATTTTTCTATGTTCTTTATCCTTTTAGTTGTTGTTTCTGTGCTAGGTGATGGTGTTATAGCTTGTA
Source organism: Rhinopithecus roxellana (assembly GCF_007565055.1). Lineage (NCBI taxonomy): Eukaryota > Metazoa > Chordata > Mammalia > Primates > Cercopithecidae > Rhinopithecus > Rhinopithecus roxellana. The sequence continues at coordinate 100,296,037 of NC_044562.1, read as the reverse complement.
GTGTTTGGTTTACTTTTTCCATAGTCCTCTTAATCTTTGGTAACAAAGTCACATCTGCTTGATCAACAGTTTCTTAATTTAGCCAAGGGCATCTTGACACCAGAGCCTAGCTTGGAATAAAAGCACAAGTCTGAAGTCTCATTAGAAGACATCCCTTGATTCACAGAGAAGCATGCTAGAAATGACATTGTTGTTACCAGTTCGTCTTTGCACATGAGGAAGTCTCTATATCTATCCTTTGTACACTACAGGATGAGTCCTTTAAATCCCTGTTTAATTTTTCTAGGTAGGAAATAATTTCAAGTAAAGTAGTTTTAAGTGTTCAAATGAATAAACAACTAAGATGACTGTGGAATTGGGAAATAAGATGCCAAAGTGAAGTAATTTGAAATGGCATGAAGTCGCTGGATAAGATCAAAGAGCGTTCCCTTTTCAGTTGATACCACTTCTGGGGTGGGAAATCCACCTTACTGTGGTCAGTAGTTATTGTCTGCAAAAGCCTGAGACAATTCTTATCTCTGGTACCACAGTGTGAAAGCCTTTGAAACAGACTTGGGTTACCCAAGAGAGCACTGGAACAGAGCAGATAGCAGAGGACAGTGTCAGGCATGCCAGTCAGTAGCTCTTTAGTTAGGTGTATTTCAGGATTATGTATAGATAGTATTAATCTGTAGTAGGAATGTTGGTTGTGGTTCATGCTTCTGAGTTGGAAAATGATTTCTCACATATTTTTTTCTAATTCTATGTACCGGGAATGGTTTATTTCTTTAAAAACGGGGGTCTAATAGCTTAGCAGAAGTCAAAAGTCTCCTCATCAAATAAAATTCAGAACTTTGTATATATGGATTATTTTTATTCTCTCATTCAGTCAGTTGCACTTCTGAAAAAGTCCCTTACTTTAGAGATTGCACGTGCAGTGTCCTAGTGGAAATAGCCTTCCTCCCTCTTCCTTGTCTCTACAGTAGGTCCAGGTTATGCTTTAAAACTTTCCATATCATTTACTTCATAACTTCTTCCCTACTTCGGTGTCTTTGTTTCTTAATAGTAGACACTAAAAACATTGAAGAAAAGTAACTCTCCCCTGTAAAAATGAAAACTTATAGGCAAGAAATTGGAGACATGGAACTTTAATATTCGTGGAAAGAAAAGGTAATATCCTTTTAATAAAAATATTCAGTGTGATATTTATTGAAAATTCACAGAACAACAACAACAAATATGGATGATATCTATGTCATAGGTTTAGATTTTATGAAAATCCAGTGTCTCTTAGACTTCAGAGCTAGAAGAGACCCTCATTATCAATGAAACCAATCTCTATTTTATAAGGGAAAAACACTGAGGATCAGAAATATCGAGGGCCTACCCCCAGGCCTCACAGCTAGTGAGATCTGCCTCCTCACACCATTCCTGGTTTAGTTCCATTTCTGTTCTAACACAATGTCTCCCGTAGAGTAGTGAAAGAATGAAAATAAATTGCTGTGCGGCAAAGGGAAATATACATATAAACTAGTCATTTGGGAATAAAAAGGCAAAGGTAAACATAGTAAAAACAAAATGGAGAATGGCAATGTATTTAATAATCATCTTACCTAGATACCAGTTATCCTATAATATGATTTTTAAAAAGCATTACAGAATGTTTTGAAATAAGTGAAAACAGATCTGTGGTTTTCATTCACTGCAATCCTATACAGTTAAAAACCTCTAAAAGACATGATAGATTAGAATTGACTTAGCCAGTTTTTACAATATATTCTTTTTCTCATGTAAGATTGTCCCCAAATAATTATTTTTCAGTCCTTATAACCTACTTTAGACTGTTTGAAATGTAGGGCTTCCTTCCTTTCTTTGAAAAGATAATTCCAGTGTAATCTATCTTGGGAATCAAGCTAGGATACTTGGGAAACTGTTGTGACCCACAGAAAACATTTTGCATGGCATCTGATAAGGAGGCCACAAATTACAGTCTTCAGATATGAAATCACCTGGGAATCTCCTAACATCATTTAACAAGTGACAAATAACCAGGGCAAGGAACACGATGGCATTCCTCATTAACCAATCAGGGCCATTTGGTAGCTGGGATATCATCTGGAAGGAACAGATATCCGAGATGCCTGAAATGTAAAGTGCATTCAGACTTGCTTGCCTGGACAAAGCCCCAGTAGAAGAAAATGGATAGTACAGCTACTTGGATGCCATGTAAGGAGTTACTAGCCAGCTGGGCAGAGTGAGTGACATTTGGTTGAGGCAGGGTGTGGGCACAGTACTCCAGGCAATCTGGCTTTCATCTTCCCTCGTATTTATTTGGCAAACTCAGCCATCATTCCTCACTACTCCCCCTCATATCTGAAGCAGTCATCTTGGGGTGAGAGGATTTATTATAAATTTCACATAGTGTTACTTAAAGAGCTTTCCAAGGGAAACAGATCCTCCTGGAAAACATGCCCAGGTCAAAGAGGAATATAGTATGGCAGCACCAACCCTAACCTGGCCTGATTGACCTCAACTATTTCTGGCTTCCTTGTGTCCCTGAGATCTTCCTTTGTTCTTCTAGATGAGCCCTAATCATGTTGCAGCCTCTTTAGGTGGAGAAGAGAGAACACACTCACTATGAGATAGAAGCTCCATTTTCCTCAGTAAGCTGAGGTGCTATGAAGGCTAGACAGAAGAAAAGCATTCAGTCATCTTCACTGTTTACTGCCTTTATTTGGTGGAAGGTCATCATTTCCTCATTCTGATAAAGGGTAGTAAAGAGAACATCTATTCCCAGATGACTCTTTGGTTTTTAGCTGTCTTTGTCCCTCCCATGTCTGACTGGCTTTATTCAGGACAAAGTCGGGGAATCAGCTGTAAGGAATTGCTAGTGCAACTCAGTTCAAAGCAGGAAAGACGTATGCTCACATACACACACACAAATAAGTGGGAGCTGCTTTGCTCCCCCAGAGTCCCAGTCAGTCTTATCATTTCTTTTGTGCTTTAATCAGGACCATAAGTAGGGCATGTGACTAGGAAAAGGAGGTTACCGTTTGAAGGTGGTAATGGAATAGGGTTACATTTGTTCCATTTCCTATGCTCTTTACATTCACGAGATCATTATCATGAAAACGGATTTGTGCTGTGCCATTTCCTGTTCTTGTTACAATCTTTATCATGACAAGAAGGTACTAGGTTTTAACGCCTGGTGTTACATTAAACTTTTTATATAACTGGTATGTAGTATGACTTTTCTTCCCATATCGTGTTGTCTGCACAAAAAGTAAAGGTGATGCAGTCCAGGAATTTGAGTGTTGGTTTACTGAGTGTCTTGAGGCTCTAAAATATCAGGGTAGGGACACATCTTCTTTCTATATGCCAACCTAACCAACAGAAATTTCACAAGAGGCTCTGACTTGCTACTGCACCTTCCACGTAGATTTCAGATGCCCACTTTTCTTATCCCTGACTCTTTATAGCACAAATGACACTCCTAGTGACAGTCAGATTGTATAACTTAAGGGGCAAGGCAGTACAGTTTCCAATTATCATCAAAGAATTTCCCCAGCATTACCATGCTGAGACTTCAGGCTGTTGATACGGATTAGATCAAAAATAGAACATGGTATAATAAGAACCTTTGCTTCCTGGCATGGACTAGAATCAGAATAGCTAATGGTACAACACTTTCAAGCTCTCCTTTCTTTAAAAGTAGGTTTAGTTCTTGTGAAAGCTGCTGAGTTGACAGCTCAGGATACTATGGATAGAAAAATGATAAGCTTTCCCTCACTGCTTTTCCCAGTATACCTTCGGCCTGCCCTGGAGGGAATGTCTCAAGAAGAGAAAGGTTAGTTCTTTTTCCAGGTACTTTTAATCTTTGAATTTGGGAGTAGGAGGATTATCCAAGCTGATTATAAAGAATGTTTCAAGATGGGGCTATGTTTCCCCTAAGAACAAAGCTAAAATTGACAGATCATTTCATTCAGGCAAATGCAAAACCACCCAGCTAGAATCAGTTTTGAAATCATGTGTGTCTTCTCCTAAGTGACCTCCAGAGCTCTCCAAGTGAGTTTTGCAATGCCTTGTGTGTGGTTGAAGTTTTCAGAACTCAACCTTTTGAGGAAGATAGGGTAGAGCATTTGCTTCATAACTAGTGGTAATGAAGAACCAGTCATTGCTAATGCTGACCCACCTGCATTTCTAATAGCCACCAAGCTCAGAGCAACAGAGCTGACTAGGGGAAACTAAAGACTTCAGTGATAGGTTGGGGTTGGCTGCGTAGACAGTCTCCCAAAACTTGGTGAAATAGAGCTGAAAATTCCACCCCTTCCTTATACAAGACTTATTCATAAACTTTGGGGTGGGGATCCATTGATGCATTTCAGGGGAGTTATGAAATTCCTGAAATTCTATATAAATTTTGTTGTAAGCTAATGAACTATTTTTTTTTTCTCTCCTGAGGGTGTGCCTTCCTAGCTTTTATCTAATTTTCAAGGAGATCTATGACATCCCACCTTTTAAGAGCCACTGCTTTAGATAGTCAAGTCTCTTTCCTCCTGGGAAGAATGGGTCTATGACCAATTGTCACCAGACTCACTCAGAAGACACTTAGAGAAAAAAAGGCGTTAGATTACTAATCACACTTAAGTTGATTTCTCATTTCCAAAAGCTTGACTCCCTCTCATTTGGGCTGTTTTCTTATTTGCTAAATGTATTTTTATCTTTGAGCTTTTTGAAATGACATGTGTATAATGTATTTGATGTCTAGAATAACATTTTATAAAGCAAACTCTTTGACTACATGCATAATCGTGGCTGGTTCATCTGCCAGCACCACCCACCGTAAGGAAAGGAAGGGTTCCCTTAATGAATACTACCTTTTTAAGAAAGTGAAACTAAGAAAAATATCACCCAACTTATAAAGGATAAAAATCCATTTTTAAATATAGCAATTCTCCTCTCAGAAATAATCTTGAGTGCCAATAAAAACATAACCACATTGCTTGCTCTTAATATTAAAAAAAAAAAAATAGAAAAGAAGCTAAAGAGAACAGCTCCTCCTTTTCCACTGAATATTGTTCTGGGGAGTTCATAAGGTCAGGAACTTGACACTGGTTTCAGGTGGAAGCCAGTCAAGCAGGATTTCTTTGCCCTCTGGACAAATGGTTGGCCTACTTCAGGAATTTTGAGTAATTATTGCTGTTCTCTTCAGCCAGGAGAAATGTACTTTTCACAAAGAGAAGAGCCTGTGGCATTAACTTAATCCCACTGCCTGAGTGTACAAAATCAGTTTTGCTCTGCAGAATTATAGTTCCTAATTTATGAATATGAGAATTATTTCATCTCACCCCTTGGGTCTTTGTGAAAATGAAGCACTCATGGTGTCGCCTAGAGCGTGTTGTGATGCCCAGCACCATGTACTTCCTGGAAGGATATCACTTCATAAATGCAAGGTACTAAGAGGAGCAGATTGCTGTTCCCAGTATGTCCAATGCTGTTTTTCACTAAGAAGCATGGAGGCAGCAGTTTTGTGCCTTCAACCATGACAGTCAAGAATTTTGAATTTTCACTCTTTCCCACTAGAATTACTCCTGATCATTCCCATAAAGACACATTTGTAGTAGCTGAACTCTGGAGCATCACAGTCAGACATTTACAATGAGACTATTATGGTATTGTTTTGAAACAAGTAGTCGTATAAACTAAATGTTTCTACGATCAAGTTCTTGAACAAAATTAGCATCTAAATTAATTTGAAGAGGACACTGTTTTGGCAACCACCGGCCAAAATTACCGGTAGCCCTGTTTTCATCAGAAAAGCAAAGTTCTCTTCATTTTTAACTCCCTTTTTCTATCCCTTGATGGTTTCTATTGTTTTGGAATCATTCTCTACTATACATACCAAGTCCTATGAACCATATGGGATTACCTGTCCAAATTCCCAGGGAACAGGGTAGCTGTGAATATTTTTGTATGCTCCTATAGTATTGCCATAATACCACCTCAGATTACTAGAGTAATTCTCACCAAAAACCCTCCAAGCAACTAACATGTCAGGAATTATTCTACTTATAACAGGAAGCTCATTAACACTGAAAATTAATATATTACTTTTTCACATGCACACAAATATGTTGATTCAAATGTGTGTACATTTTGATCTAATATTAACAATCTTTTTTTTTTGGTAATCTGAGAGTTTTTATATATATTTTTTCCATTATACTTTAAGTTCTAGGGTACATGTGCACAATGTGCAGGTTTGTTACATATGTATACATGTGCCATGTTGGTGTGCTACACCCATTAACTTGTCATTTACATTAGGTATATCTCCTAATGCTATCCTCCCCCGCCCCCCAACACCACAATAGGACCCGGTGTGTGATGTTCCCCTTCCTGTGTCCAAGTGATCTCATTGTTCAATTCCCACCTGTGAGTGAGAACATACAGTGTTTGGTTTTCTGTTCTTGGCGATAGTTTGCTGAGAATGGTGGTTTCCAGCTGTGTCCATGTCCCTACAAAGGACACGAACTCATCCTTTTTTATGGCTGCATAGTATTCCATGGTGTATATGTGCCACATTTTCTTAATCCAGTCTGTCACTGAAGGACATTTGGTTGAGAGAGGGAGTGTTGTGTATATATATATTTTTTTGAATAATAATCAATCCATAGCATTCAGTTGGTCTTTCAGCCCAACTGAAACAAACACAACACCAATTCTTAACTTTTATGCAGCTGATGGAATTGACCTTCTATCCAATTAGGCAGGCAACAAGCCTAGTGTTTTATGTAGAGGTCGTTTTTCAATATTTTTTGACCCATGTTTGTGGATTGCTTTAATGTCATTTCACTACTAAAAAAGGGTTTCTAGATTTTAAAAAATAGTTTATAGTTTAATTCTGTGATATTACACAATTTGCCTTGGTGTCTGGTCATTCAAGCTTTTCACTTGTATTTTTAAATGATCATTTTAGGGTCACAGTAAGAAAAAACAGCTTTAATGGCATTTAGTTATTCTGAGCTCATTAGATAAAATTAAATGTCTACAAGGAAGCTTTTCAAGTCAGTACCCGATTATGGGATTTAGCTAAAGTTTTGAAATGTGACAGTTAAGTTTGTGGGCATGCTACACATCAGAATTTTGCTTCTTATACCTTATTTGGGCCATGTGAATTCAGACAGGCCCAAGCTGAGGAATCCCAATTTATGAACCTTCACTTTGTTTGCTCAAACTTGAGTGTCCAGATTTTTCAAACAGCTTATCATAGAAGAAGATTTAACAATGAGATCTGTTCTCTTAACAAATTTTAAAGTGTTCAATACAGTATTGTTAACTACAGGCACAATGTTGTACAGCAGATCTCTAGTGCTTCATCCTTCATAACAAACCTTGTATCAACTAAACTTTCCATTTCTCCCTCTCCCCAGCCCCTGGCAATCACCATTCTACTCTCTTCTTCGATGGTTTTGGCTATTTTCAACATGTCATATAAGAAGAATTATACAGTGTTAGTTCTTCTGTGATTGGCTTATTTTACTTAGCATAATGTTCTCAGAGTTCATCCATGTCGTGACATATGGCAGGATTTTCTTTTTTCAAGGCTGAGTAATATTCCATTGTATGTATATACCACAATATCTTTGTTCTTTCATCCTTTGATGGACATTAAGAGTTTTTCTGTATCTTGGTTATTGTAAATAATGCTGGAGTGAACATGAGAGTGTGAATATCTCTTTGAGATCTTGATTTTAATTCTTTTGGATAAATACCCAGAGTAGGATTGCTGGATTATATGGTAGTTTTGTTTTTAAAATTTTCAGGAATCTCCATACTGTTTTCTATAGTGGCTGTACTATTTTACATTCCCACCAACATTATAATAGACAAGGGTTCCAATTTCTCCACATCTTTGTCAATATTTTTAGTAACTGCCACCCTAACAGGTATGAAGTGATATTTTTGTTTTGGTTTTGATTTGCATTTCCCTGATGATTAGCAATGTTGAGCACCTTTTCATATACCTGTTGGCCATTTGTATGTCTTCATAGAATTTATAGAATAGAAATTTGAAGAAATGACTATTCAAGTCTTTTGCCCATTTTTAAAATCAGGTTATTTGGTTTTCTCTTTGTTTGGTTTCTGCTACTGAATTATGGAAGTTAAGTGTCTAGATTTGATATTCAATGAGATATCTTCTAGGAAAATGATTTTTATATATTTAAAAATACTTTTGTTGGCACCATTTAAATGAATATTGGGAAATATTTTTCTTCTGTCAAAAAATGTTGGTATTAGAAGCATCAATAAAACAAAATTAAGTTATTTGCTAAATTTTGTAAATTAAGCGATGGTGTTAGCTCTGTTATACCCTGATTCCATGAGCATACCAACAATATAGAACCCTTATATATAAAATGTATAACCCTCCTGTGGTGGCCAGGGAGTGTGCTACCTGGGTCTCCCTCTAGCAAAGGCCTTGCTGATCAGCTGCAAGGAATGCAATTAGGTGACAGCTTCCAGCTATGGCACCTTTGGGATCCACCAGAGCATTTAAGCGAAGGCTAGAATTTTCCTGACATAACTCCTAGCTAAGGACTGAGCACAATCACTACAAGACTCCTAATTCCTGGCCGTTCCAACTCACAGGCTCCCGTGTGGGCAGTTCTTATGACAGAGCTCCCTGTTTGGGCTGGCTGAGACTTTCTCAGAGCTGCACCCTAGTCACAGGCTTTTCCTACTTAATCCTCCTTCCTGCCCCTCACCTTTCACACATGTCATGATCTAAAGGCTTTCCCTGTCTACTCCTACTGCTTCTCTCCCTTATATTTCAAAATCATTATCCCAATAAATCTCTTGTACTTCTGTTTCCATCTTGAGGTCTGCCTTCCTGAGGTCCTAACCAGCACACCTCCCCTGAGTCCCAAATGCCTTTCTAGCTATAGCGCCATTTCTTTTTCTGCTCTACAATAGAACTTCTTACAAGAGTGTCTAAAGCTGTGGCTTTCACTTTCTACTCCCCGCTCACTTGTTAACCCCCATCCATCTGGCTTCCATTACTAATACTCCACTGAGAAACTACCATGAAAGTCACCACCTTACTTACCTCCGTATTATAAATCCAACAGGTATTTTCCTATCATCTTATTTTGTCTCTCAGTGACGCTTGATATATTTTTTCTGTCCCCTCAGAAAAACAAAACAAATTTTTCACTCTCAAATCAGAGAGGTGATATTAGGTCCTTGTTAAGAACATAGCCTCTGGATTTAGATAACTTTGATTTGAATCCTACATCTGCCACTTCTGAGCTGTATAAAGTTGGGAAAAGTGTTTAACCCCACTGTGCCTCGGTTTCCCTGTCTGCAAAATGGGGGTAATAATAGTACCTACCTTTTGAAATTGAGGGGATTGAATGTAAGGCAATCAGAGCAGTATTTAGCACTGTAATTGCTAGTCGTCATCACCATCATCATCGTCGTCATCGTCGTCATCATCATTCAAGGACACATGTTTTTGGTTTCTCTCCCCTCTCTCTGTGTGCTCCATCCCTATCTTCTCTGCTAATTGCTTCTTACAAATGAGACCTCTAAATGTTGAAGTGCTCCAGAGCTTGATCTCTAGCCATACTTTCTCCTAGCCCTGTGAATGTATATACCACCAGATGCCAATTGCTCCTAAATGCATCTCCTCAGACTTGACCCAAATCCAACAGCATATTTGACGTTTTTACTTGTATAAAAATGTTTTAACATATCAAAAACAAGACTGATGATAATTCCCTGTCTTGTCAAAACCTGTGCTAAAATTCCTCCCATCCCCAATTTTCCTTACCTGCTCAAGTTGAAAATCCAGGGGTCTTTGATTTTTCCCCTTTTATCTGTCAGATTTGATCCCTCAGTGACTGTATCTCCTACCACCTCCTTGGTCTAAACCAGCAAGGTGTCCCCCATCTCTAGCCTGGATTACTGAAATCACCACCAATCTGAGCTTCTAGCTCTCACTTTTGTTCCTGTCTGCAGTGGTATAAGCACCCAACTGCCAAGTTTATCTTTTGAACAGGCAGTGAAATATGTTTGTCTTGTTGTTGTTGTTTCGTTTTGTTTTAAGACAGGGTCTCACTCTGTCACCCAGGCTGGAGAGCAATGGTGCAAGTCATGGCTCACTGCAGCCTTGACCGCCTAGGCTTTAGTGATCTTCCCACCTCAGCCTACTGAGTAGCTGGGACCACAGGCACACACCACTATCCCTTTATTTATTTATTTATTTATTTATTTATTTATTTATTTATTTATGTGGAGACAGTGTCTTGCTGTGTTGTCCAGGCTGGTCTAGAATTCCTGGGCTCAAGGGATCCACCTGCCTTGGTCTCCCAAAGTAAAAGTATCTTTATTTTCCTGTTTAAAATGCTCTTTCAGCTTCTGATTGAATTTAGAGTGAAATCTGAACACTCTTCTTTGAACTACATGATGCTATACGTCCTGGTGACAGTCTCCTACTGTCTCTGCAGTGGATTAAGCACCCAACTGCCACGTTTATCTTTTTTAACAGGTAGTGAAATTATGTTTGTGTTGTTGTTTTGTTTTGTTTGTTTCGAGACAGGGTCCCACTCTGTCACCCAGGCTGGAGTGCAGTGGTACACTCACTGTCTCCTGTCAGTGCCCCTCACTGTGCTCAACCGGACTGCTCCACCCACTGGCCTTTGAACACCCTAAACTCTTATCTGGTTCAGGGGCCTTGGGTTTGTGCTTCCCTCTAAATGCAGTGCTTTTCCTTGACTCTCCCAGGCTGGCTACTTTAATTCAAATTTCAGGTTTTGACTCAGAGGGCACCATCTCTGGGAGGCCGCCTCTGACCAGTTATCTAAAGGAACATCCCTATCCTTGATTCTTCAGCCTTTTCTACCATTCATGAAAAAATTGAAATTATCTTGGTTGTTTATTTCTTTGCTTGTTTATGATCTGTCATTCCACATTAGAATTTAACATTCTTGAGAGAGAGAGACCTTGTCTCTCTTGTTCATACTCGTATGCCCATCACCTAGAGCAGGACCTGGTACAAAGCAGGCACTTTATAAATATTGGCTGCATTAATACATGAACGACTGAATCTTGGCAGACAGCAGACATTTTTAGAAAGCAATGACAAGATAATGATTCACAATTTAAAGCGACCACTCTGGATAATAAAATATAGACACAACTCTTATTTTCTGCACTAGAAATTGTAGATGTCAAATACCCAAGTGGCAATATTAAAAATAGAAACTATTTTAATATTCAAAACATTAAAAAACTAATATCTTTGTCATGGACCACTACATGAAGTTCAGGTTATGTTAAAATTTATGTAGATGTTGGGGTGAGGGGACATCAACATTTCTTAAATATCTATTATGTGCCCTGAACTCAGCTAGGGTCTTCACATTAAAAATTTACATATATATATATTTGTCAGAATATGCTTTCTACTTTTATATTAAATTGATTTTAAATAAGCCATCATATTTATATATAAATACAAAATAGAATTTTCACATTATTTCCTTTTATGATTATAAAATAACACTTGAAAACTAAGTAATATAGATTATGGCAACTTAAGATAATTTAGGAAACTATGAAGTTACTTTTCACTGAGATGTAATGCATTTTACATTTTAGCACATCATAAATCAGGAATAAAAATTATGCTATATTTAAAGTGGAATACTTTTCTGAATACTTTTAGTGATTATGTAAAACAAAGGAAGGCATTTAAAAGATAAAAATGACAGCAACCAGCTAAGCCAGGTGATTTACTAAGTACTTGGCCAGTAGGGTTTCAGTGAGATAGCCAACTGGTCATTTAACTGATTTAAACAACTGAAGCTTAGAAAAGTTAGGTAACTTGTCTAAATTCACTCAGGTAGTAATCATCGTAGCAAAGATTTGAACCCAGATCACTCTGATTTCAAGCTCTTAACTCATTGCTAGGCAATGGTTCCATAGCCTGAAAAGGTAAATCACCCTAATGAGAAAAAGCCAAGTTCTTTACTGCTCTAGCTGCAGCAGTAAAACCCACAGGGAGTTTTTCTCTTGGTTCAAATAATATTTTATTAGAACTTAAGTTATAAAAGTCTATGATGAGCTCCATCAGCAGAGAGACCTGGATCTCTGCAGAGTTGTGGGTGAAGTTCTGTGGGAATCCTTTGGTGTATTAGACAGCAGCAGACTCCCTTGGGTGTCTCACTTTCGTGAGCACTAGAAATTAACACAGGTGCCAATGGGAAGATTTGAAAGGCTCCCAGAGCTGACCCAGAGTCTGAACGCCCCTTGCCTGTACTTCCTAGTAGGAGATTCTGACTCGATCAATTCCATAGTTTTGATCATAGCCAGCAGTGACTGTACATGGTGTGCGGGCGGTACTTAAAGCTCCCTGAGGGATGAAATGCCTCATCACTCAGCAATCACTCTGGCAAACTAAAGGGTAACATTCACTGGCTCTGAACAAGTGAATAAGAGAAACAGCACCCAAATCTCTGGAGGAAAACTTGATGGAAACAAACAAACAAAAACAAACAAAAACTGCTGACTTAAAAAACCCCTTCTAATCCAATCTTAACATTTTCACAAATCCATATAATAACTGCAAATCTATTTGCAGTTGGAAATCCAGACATTTTAAGGAGGGTCTCAACAAAGTCATGTTTCAAAACATACCAGTTATTTTATTCATTCATTTATTCAATATTTACTAAGTCCCTATTATGTGTCAGATACAGTTCTAGGCCCCAAGGATACAGCCCGAACAAAAAGTCCCTGATCTCAAGTAGAAAGACAGATAAATAGATAACATATCAGGTGGTGATAAGTGTGAGGAAGAAAAATAAAATGAAGTAAGAAACAGAGGACTGGGGGAGGGAAATGAATACTGTTTCCTCATGGTAGTCAGGGAAGGAAGGTCTATTTGATAAGAGACACGAAGAAAATAAACAAGCAAAACTTTCTGACCATTTGTGGAAGGAATAGCAAGAGCAGGATGGTGCATGAGCCATTTATAGAAATCAATGTGGCTGAAGCAGAGTCAAGATGGGGAAGAGGAGGAGCAAGAAGTAGCATGGAACCAAGGCAGATGCCACTGTGTGGGCTTCCCTAGGACTAAAGCTTTTACTCTGAATGAGATGAAAAGTGATTAGAGGGTCTTGAGCAAAGGAGAAACATGATGATGGTTCATAATGTAAAGGGATTGTTCTGGATAAAAGAGTATAGGAGGCAAGGGGGAAGCTGAGAAATTGGTAGGAAGCTACTCCAGTTGTTCAGGAAGGAGTCAGTGTTTTGAATCAAAGTAAATGCTATGATGATCAGGAGAAATGGTCGATCTAGACGTATTTTGAAGGCAGAGCTGCCAGACTTTGCTGATAGCCTAACAGTGGAATGTGGCAGACAAAGAGAGTGGTTTACAGATGATCTGGGGCCATTTATGCAGATTGGGAAAATTGGAGGAGAAACCATTTAATGAAGGTAAAAAAAATTGAGTTATTTTAGAGACCTTTTAATTTTGAGACAACTTTAGATAGCCAAATAGAGTAAACAGTTGGATATAGACACCTGGATTTCAGAGGATAGGCCCACACTGAAGATAGCATTTTAGGAGTCATCCAGAATATGAGGACATAGTTAAACACAGAGATCTAAAGAGATCACCAAGGAAATGAGGGACAATGGTAACAGCTAACAGTTGAGAGAATATTTAGTATGTGCCAGGCATTATTCTAAGTGTTCACTTATATTAAACTCAACCCTCATAGCAGCACTATGAGATAGATACCATTATTCAGCACTCGAAGAAACTGAGGCACAGAGAGACTAAAGTTAATCTGTTCCAGATTGCAAAGCTAGGTAAGTGGAAGTGGCAAGATTCAGACACAGACAGGTACCAGAGTCCTCTACAGAGGAGCAGGGTCCACAACGCCACTTTCAGACCTTGTTTCTGCTTCAGTGTCCTATACTCCCCCCAGTAATGGTCAGAACAAAGAATAAAAACAAAAGTCAGAGTTTTGCACCATTTAAATTCTAGGCTCACAAAATCATTAACACTAGAAAAGGGAAGATTCATAAACAAGCTGTTACAAACAAAACACAAAAGTCAAACAAACCTTCCCTTAAAAGAAAGGCAAACCACCCCAGGAAAGAAACTAAGATACTTTTTATCTTATTCTATTTACTAGATTTCATCTATAGGTTGTAAGATGCCTTTGAATTTGAGAGATCTAAAAGCAGGGGGAAATATGTCTTAGAATTAGTAAAATATGACATTTTAACTTTTTTCAGCTGCCTGCTTATTTTGTTGACTATACTGTAAGCATTATTTCCCTAGGAATGCATTGTTTTTAATATGCTTGCCATTAAAGTAGACCACAATGCCTCCTCTATAATAGAAATGACTTTCTTTTCTAAGAATAATATTCAATGTGAGCAGTAAAACTTTCATTTTTAACCCTCCAGTTATCTTACTGTGCATAACAGTTCAGAGTGATGTTCATAATGATGGCTAATGATGGGCACAAAAAACATGTATAATTTTACATTTTTATTGAGAGTGGAGTCTTTATCTCATTATCTTGATATCGTTAATATAGCAGGGACTTGCCAAATCTTCACTAAATTAAAATATAGACATTTCAACTTAAAATATTCTTCCCAGTGTCAAAATATTACTATTTATATATGCAAAATTCATATACAATGCTCACCTTTTGTCACTTTTGAATTTTGCTGATGTGCCCAAGTGCAATATTCATGAAAATAACCATGTTATTTTTGCTGAGTTAATCTGTGTATTTATCAAATTTCTTTATCTTGGGTGTCTCTGGACATGACCAAACAGAGCATGCAGCATGCCACTAAAGAATTTGTTGCCATTATCCAGGATTGGCAAAGAGGAACTGCAAAGAGGCAAACAATTAAAACAGTAGCACAAATCTTGAAAACATTCTGCTAAGTTAAATAGTGGTGACGGCTGCACAACAATGTGAATAGATGGAATGCCACTCAATTGTGCACTCAGAAATTAATTTTGTGTATATATATATATATATATTTACTGCAATAAAGAAAATAAACACAAACTGTAGGAAAGCTACAATGCTACATTTCTCTACTACATTCTACATTCTAAGTGGTTTTCTAAAGACATGGCAGGAAAAGTAGGAATGCGTGTACCCACTTATAGAAGCATATGTGCACACATCTACCAGCATAACATGCTTCTTGTCTCCAAACAAATGATTTTCCCATCTCCTCCAAAGCCGGCATCAATCCTGAAATTTAGTTTTTAGTTTACTTCAAACATGCAATTTACCAATTTATTTTAGGATATCTCTTAACTCAGTACTTGCTTACAGACCCCGGGAATGAAGGCCTGAATTTGCCCTGGGTTGAAGAGGGCCCCTTTGAAGTCACAAGCTATATGTCCTTGGGTCATTTACAATGGGACCTCATCACCTGCTGGGAGAATCTGAGAGGCTGTTTGAGAAAGTCTGAAAAACAAAGTTTCCCAGGGTTGGGAGGTCAAATACTTTGGAAAATACAGCTTCACATCTTTTTCTCCTAGAACCGGGATATGATGGAAAGGGCACATAGCTTTGCCAGCTGGCAGATCTCGGTTCCACATCTGGCCCTGCTCCCATTTCCCATGTAATCTTCTGCAAGTTATTTCTCTGACCTCAGTCTCCTTATCTATAAAATAGGGAACATTAGTACTTATTTTGCTTGGTTGTTGTGAATATAGGTGTCTCATGGGGGCACAAAGTAAATAATCAAGAAACTGTAGGTTTCTTTTTCTTCCCTAATTACAGTATCCTGACATGACCAATGAGAGTTTAAGTCTTGAGGCTGGTCTCCAAGCCTGTCCGTATGGAGAAGGCTTTGCTTGTGATCCCGTGGCAGGTAAAGCAAAATCTGTAATACTGAAGGCCATCTAGTATAATGGAAATAAATCAAATGGTTATTTTAAACCCAAAGGAACTATAGCTACTTTGCTTTATATGGGGAGTGACACACTCATATCAATAGAAGTCAATCAATACCATTCCCTTCCCTGGACAGTATAACTGGGGCTGACTACAGCAAAGACCTGGATTTCAATGGCTCTCTCTGGTACCACTACAGGGAAAGAGCAAGACTAGATAGCCCCGTTTACGCCAGCCTGTGGATGTGTCTGTGGTTATGCAAGGGTGGAGAGCGTAACTCTTCTGTCTAATAAAGTGAAAGGAATAGAAATTTGAGGAAAGCTCTGAAGCAGCAGCACTACTGGGATAACTGTATAAATTGCCTTGTTATCCCCAAACCTTTAATAGAAAGTGCTACACACTTACCTGATGTTTTTGGAGGGCTGAAGGAATCAAGGAGAAAGTTCTTTATTCAGCTTCAGGGGTTGTGTGGCAGGGTACAGACACAGCTCTTGTGAGAAAGCATCACAATTCATAACATAACCTTAGAAGAAGCAATTCAGAGTCAGAATTGGCCAGGAAAAGCACACACCATCTTCCCCTCCCCGTCAGAACTTATGGTAAGAATGAGGAATATGGGGTTCCCACCACTTGTGGGATAAGGCTCCGGTCCATTCCATTGAGTTGAAAAAGACAGGGCACCTCAGCTGATGCCTAAGGTACTCTAGTAATGGGCTGAGAAACTGGTAGGATGAAGGGTGCCCTTGCAGGCTCAGATACTGTTACATGCCCCTGAGAAAAACTCAGGATTGCAGAGCAGGAATGCACTCTACTCTCTACTTCTTGCAAAGAAAGGATCTCATTAACTCTGGAGAAGAGATTTACTTTTTTCTATAGAACTGTTGTTATGTAATTACACATAAAACATGTGTAACTTCTTAAAGGGAACTGGCTTCAAATGAGAAAATATTATCAAAATTTCCTTTCAAAATGTTTATCACTTGCTAACATGCATATTTCATACTCAAGCTCCCTGTTTGGATAAGAGATTCATAACTTCATTGAAAACTCTGTCTTATTTCTTGAAAGCAGAGAAAAGGTGTGCAAGGAGACAGGCTCGCTCTTAGATATAGCTTAAATGTAGAAATAGATAAGTTACCCGTATTCATTGTGCTCTGTTTCACTGTTTGCTTTTTTTTTTTTTTTAAGCTGCCTAGAAGCTTGTTTCTCTGCTACAATTAGAATTTAATCACTGGTAATTTAAGACGAATAGACCCACAGATGGACATCTGTAATTAGGAAAGTATTTTTGATTTTCGTTGCACCACTCAGTTTTTTTTTCCGTTTTTTAAAACATACATTTTTGTGTTAGTGAAGCAAACTACAAAAATGACTGAAAATACTACAAGTTGTTCTTTGAGTTATTTCCTCTGTAAAATTATAGCAACTCATTTTCAGCTGGCTAGTTAGCTATCTGAAAGGAGGATAGCTATGCTAACTCAATGCTTGCAACACCGTAGGTTCTCAAGAAATATGTTACATGAAATAAAGAGTGAATAAATCAATGAATGGACCTATCAATGAATAAACTAATGAAAGTTGCCCCAATTTCTCTCCATTTATATAGGTCACAGTTCTGCTCTCTGCCCACCTTTTGTACCATTTCCCTATCAACAACATCCCCAACAATAGCACACACATGCTGGCACCAACCAGTGTGACTGTATAAATGTTTGTCTAGGAAAGTGGGCACATAAACATTTCAGAGGTCTAGTCTTATGAAGTAGAAAGGTTGAAGTCTAGGGAAAAGAAAGGAATCTCTCTTCCTCTTCAAGTGCTTTCCGTTTGTTCAGTGAGTACCGGTTAAATGAATGACTAGCAAATGTTCAATTCCGGCTATTACTCTCTTTCATTTGAGCTCTCTCACTTATCCCAAATATTTTTCACAAATAAAATAGAGATTTTGATGTTTAATAAGACTATACATTTAATTATACTATTGTTTTCTCACAGAAGTGATACTAAATATATTTATGTAACATTATTCAAGATCAAATGGAAGTTGTCTCTTTCTCTCTCCCTGTCTCTCTTAACAAACTGGTTCTTCATGGGTCTGTGTGTTTGTGATTAAACAATTACAGAACTTCATCCAAAACTGGAATTTACATGGTGCTGTGAATTCATAGTATTTCCTCTTTCAGTGATTATAAGATGCTATATATAGCATTAATAGAATTATAATGGGTAATATTATGTTGCCTGAATAAAAGATTATTAAGGTTATGAATACCTAGAGATTACCAAGGTTTCTGTTCAGGTTTATAACTCTCAGACCTGAGTGACTTTGCCTTTTTCTTTTATTATCGGTACAATGAGAATATCTGCAATTAGATAATTTGCAATCATGTAGGACAGGTATGTAACAGCACAGGAGAGCAGAAGTTGCAGCCAGCATGGCACATGAGGAGGAAGACTCAGAGATGCCTGACATATGTAACACTAGAATGTATAATACAAAAACATATATAGGCTGGAAGTTGATAAATAAAACAAAAATTCTAAATGTGTTCATGCATTTTAAAGGACTGAATCTTTTTGTGATAAAATAATAATCTTTTTGTGCATATTGACATAAATTTTAAACAGAAAACAAAGAATACAAGAAAATATGTTGGCATTTGTAGGTTGGCTCCAGTGCGCTTCAAGTGCCAGCAACTGAAGGTGAGCTCTGGTTGCTTCCAGGCCTCCCTTGCATGGTTTGGGGTTAGAATTGTCCAAATACCATGAGTAATATGGAAGTTCTCTGAAGGGTAAGTTCGTGCTCTGATTTAACATTTACTTTCTGATAATTCGACTGGAAATATAACTGAGAGCCCTTGCTGTGGCAGCTCCTTGGAGATGGGAGTGATATGCAGAGTCACTCTGCTTGGAACTTCGTCAGTTTATTCCCAAATCCTGGCAGAATGAATTCAACACTTGCTCGGTCACTGCTGTTGCCATTTCATGCTTAAGAAATAAGACCTAGTCCTTAAATATCCACTGTCAACCTCTTCTTCGATGCTTCCTATTTCAAATGCTATGGCTATGGAATATTCAAATTATGAATATCTAAAAGATAAGTGATGTATTATGCTGTTCTTGTTTTCTGAAATATACTCTTACGGTTTTGAGTTCATAGTTCATAAATATCCATTGATACTTCTGTATATTCTGTCTCTTGAAGACAGCCTTTAGATGAGGTTTTATCCTATGGACTTTGGTTATCAACAGCAAAACAAACTATGTTGTTGTAATACTTAATATTTATCATATCCTTTTCAAGAGATGTTCAAAATATGTTAGACATTTTCTCCTTTATGTCAAATGATTTTATATACTACTACCACTGGCTTATTTTCAAATGGTTTATTCTCATTATTATTGAAATACCTAAATGGTCATGTAAAATTAAAATAATTTCTCTCATAAAATGAAAATTATGAAAATATAAAGGATAAGGTCCACTTCTTTCGTTTAATCTCTTTGGATTCATTTAATAGAGCGCTTAAATCAGGGGCTCCGGTAAATTTTACCATGGCTTTAGATCATGTCAATGGACATTGTGTTTTAATCCAAGACTATGAAAAAACAATTGTAGATAAACAACAATTGAATAAATTACGAATTAGTAAAAAAGATGCCAAACTGAGATCACCTATTAGCATGATTTAGAACTAATTTTATGCTTCTTTTTAGCTTTTCCTTGGGAATATCCTTTCTTTATTTTTATTTTTATTTTTATTTTTTGAGACAGTCTTGCCCTTGTCGCCCAGGCTGGAGTGCTGTGGCATGATCTCGGCTCACTGCAACCTTCGCCTCCAAGGTTCAAGCAACTCAGCATCCCGAGTAGCTGGCATTACAGGCACCTGCCACCACACCTGGCTAATTTTTGTAGTTTTAGTAGAGACAGTGTTTCACCATGTTGGCCAGGCTGGTCTCAAACTCCTGACCTCGTGATCTGCCTGCCTCGGTTTCCCAAAGTGCTGGAATTATAGGCATGAGCCACCGAGCCTAGCCTGGTAATATCCATATATTTTTAAAGTGCATCTGAAATCACTCTTTCTGTATCTATGAGCACAAAACACCAAAATAATAGTTGTATTGAAGGTGTTTTATTTCTACAATTTCCAAGATAGTGACATCTGAGATAATCATTTAACAATTTAAATGAACTTTAAATATACAGACCACAGATCCACTTTTCTTGATTCAATAATATTAATGACATTCCAATACACAAAATTCCTTATTAAACAGCAGAAAACTTCCCAGAAGGCTTTCCCCTACTTTTATGTGATACTAAAAAACTTTGGAAAGTGTTCTATAAGAGTTAAGGTTTATATATATCAACAATACAGCCAAGATGCCCCTTTCTTTTTACTTCAGGTTTCTAGACCTTCAGCTCCTTAGATAAAGTTTATGAAAATATTAGAATCTAACAATGATTCGATTCAGCTTAAAATCTGTTCTCAGTTTATAACTAGAAGTAATTAGAAGTCCCTATCTTAAATCATTCTAGAGTTGTACAAATAATTGAATAACATTTCTAAGGACTTTCTATTTAAATAAGAAGAACAGTATAGATTACATCATTTTCTTGACAATTTGTAGTGGTAAAAACCACTTCACTATGTCTGTTGTTTTTGGTTTTCTGTAGACATGGCTATAGAAAGGATGATTAAAATGTACTTAAAAAAAAATAAGGTCCTAACCCAAGAAAAAGCTAAAAAGAGCCTTCCATGGGGAAGAAAGCACTAAAATTAGTTGTCGATCATGCCAATACCTGATTACAGTTTGGTGTCTTTTTCACTAAGTTGCAGCTTCTTCAGTTTTTCTTAATCAGCATTGGTTTTTCATTGCAGTACCTTTTGCATCCACTTCTCTATTTTCAGTGTCCCCGAACTAGTCCTCAGGGACTCCAGAACCTATTAGGTTTGATATTAAGTATAGGATCTTAGGTAAGTCATATAGTGACATAGAAGCTCTCTGAACCCGAGTTTCCTCATATGCAAAATGCAAGAGTGAGGGGAAAATGAAATATCTAATGTGCCTCTGCTCTCTAAAATTTCATTATACTGCAGTTTCAATTCAGGCTTCTCTCATAGCAGAACCCTGTCCTTCCTGATCTTTCTGCCTCCAATCTGAATTCTGGCATTTAAGATTTATTCTAGCAATTTAAATCACTTTTGACTTTGGGAAATCTTTTTATTAACTTCATTTGCTGTTCAAAGTTAAAACTGTCACCTGACTATTTGCAGATATTCCTGCCTGTTTTCCAAACTTTAGTAAAACCACTGTGAAAGCTGGAGTTACTCTAATACTTCTTGGCAGAATTCCATGCAGGTAACTTGGCTTGTTGGCTATAAGTCTCTGAGTCACAGCCACAGGTAATCCATTTCCTTCTTGGCTGTTAGGAAAGGGCCTAATTAGCGAATCCAACAAATTCCACTCCCCACCCGCTTCTTCCATGGGTTAGTTCTGTGGTCCTTCAGGCTTCTTGCCAGGCTGCTGCTCCGAGAGCGATCAAATTACCATTAGAGCCAGCCAGCAACAGCACAATGCTGTTTATCTACCTTCTACCCCACAATCCTTTTTTTTCATCAGAAGTTCTGCTCCATTCTTTTTCTTCCTAAGGAAACCTTCCGCTTCTTCCATTTGCTTATAATGAATCTATGATTTTGTCATAATTTTTAATGAAATAAAACAACTTACCCTTTTTGTTCCCAGTAACACATCACAGAATTTCACATGATTTCATGAGATTTAACTTCAGGGGCAAATGAAATAAATCCCTCCTCCCACCAAAAAAAATCTTTTTTCATCTATCAAATATGCTAAACATACTAGAGAAATGCAAACCCGAATGATTCAGAAAAGTTAGGCATTTACAATTTTCACAAATATGGACATTTTATTCTTTATATCATTTCAGTCATAGATTTCTACTTAAATTGACTTTCTTCTTACAATTGTCTTTGTGAGATTAGTGTATGAAATGACAGCATGAAGTAAAAGCTATAATACATCAAGGTACATTTGGCAAAAAGAATGACTCATCTTCATGAATTCTGTGTGTATTCATGAAAGAGCTCAGCTGGGCAGCCAGATGACTGGTAGGAGTGGGTTATTTACCTGGAAGGACCTGGAAAGCTTTTTACACAGTGTCAACAGGATGGTTGTTAAGCAGCAAGTTGGCAAATATGGCAAAGTTGTCATTAAACAATGTTGGGATTCAGATCTATTGACGTTTATTTGCTTTTCAACTCTTCAACAACTCATAGAAAGAACCAAGCTGTCTTTTTTAAACAGGCACATGCATCATTGCACTCCCTCTCTCTTTTTAAAGCTCTTGGCAACCCCAAAACAGGGTGAAATAATCCTTTAAGGTGAGGGCTTTTTTTTTTTTTTTTTTTTTTTTTTTTTAACATGGTCTTCTGTAAATGAAGACCTTTGGGGGAATTCATGAACTTATGCAAATATATGTTGCACGTGGTGTCTAAGTATTTGCATACACACAATCTCCTGTCTAGGGGAGGAGGATGTGTGCACATATTTTATTAGAATTTTAAAGGGGTCTGTGAATCAATATAGTTTACAAACTACCAATTCATGGTCTAAATTGAGCAGCTTTAATATCATGGGGGTGGGGCGGGAAGGGGACAGAAAGGACACTGTCATGATGCATGTTCCTCTCATGCACAATTTTTAAAAGCGTTGCCAGCTAGGTAGACATGAAAGTAAGAGATGGAGAACCCTGGTCACTGCTGCAAAGGTAAGAATGGTCTGTTCAGAGCAACTAAGTGGAGAGAGAGAAATTAATGTAGCCTTTCCAAGCAAGGACATCAGGACAGCCTTGCCTTATTCATCCAGACAGGAGTTTCTAGCTTTGGTACTCCTTGGAAAACTATCAGTGAGTACTGCTTTTCTAAGGGTCTTACTCACCAATTCCAGGCCAGGTGAATATGGGTCAGGACTTAACTGCTATTGCACATGGCTCACTGCACAGTCCTGAGGCCTACATCCAGAGCCCCCTAAATAACCCCCTAATTGCTAAATAAAGGGAAACTGATGACTCAGACTTCGTGATGCTTTGTCCCTCAATCCAGATACTTTCCCCAAATCCCATCAAGGTTGCAGGCTTCAGAAATGGCCATCTAACATCTCATTACCTTAATTTTGGTAAGCACATGAATATCAGAGATACTTTTTTTTCACAGGGTTGCCACCTTTCACTATGCCTTCCACATTCAGCCCAGTGCATCCAAATCCATCCACCATATGTAAAGAGTAACGAAGAGAAGTTTGCTCCAGCTGGCTAGAGCTTCTCTCCAAAATAAGCCTCAGAGAATTGTGGGGCTTTTTTGTTTGTTTGTTTTTGGTTTTTTTGATGTTTGTTTCTGGTCTTATGGTTTCTAAGGTCAGAGACAAGTTTGTGAAAACCCATAGTCTTTGACTTAGGGTTCGTTTGTAGGATCAAGCCTCATCTGCCTGCTTCTTCTGAAGAGATTGCTCTGCTGGTACCCCATCAGCTTCACTTACCACCGTTTACGAGCCAGTGACTACTGGGCTGTCCCCTCCCCTGCACACCTTGGCACCTTACCTGGCACATGGCCCTGCCTTATCTTTGGTTTTATTTTTGAGGTGGTAGGGAGTGAAAAATCAAACTTAGACTTCCCTTGAAATTTTAGATAACATTCTTAAAATAGCCTCGTTTGCTTCCTACAATCTTTCCAGTTAACTGCACACATGCACACAAACTCCATTTCCGCAGAATGTGAGATTTTACTCATCAAAAAGTCAAGTTATCAGAATTAACTGGCAACCTGTTTACTTCAGCAGTGCTGAATCTGCGTTCATATTCTAAATATGTCTATGTGTACTGATGGTATCATATGTTTTTCAACTCTAAAACGTATCCTCTAGCATTAAAATGAAAACACTGTTGTTGAAATACAAGCACCTTGAGTATAACCTCGTGGATAGTCATTTGCATATAATTGTGACTGTGTGTGGTGAAATGTAATCATATGGTCTGTAATTGTGTGAATTTTGGGTACAATTTTCCCCATAAAAGTTAAACAGACTTTTAGGTCTTGCTTTGTAAATGTATTAGTTCCCTACTTCTGATATAACACATTCGTGGCTTAAAACAACCTCCATTTATTTTTGTACAGTTCTAGAGGTCAGAAGTCCACAGTGGCTTTCATCAGGTTAAAATCACGGTGTCTGCAGGGCTGTGTTCCTCTGGAGGTTTTATAGGTAAATCCACTTAATTGCCTTTTCCACCTTTTAGAAGCTAATTGTATTCCTGGGCTCCAGACATCTTGCTCCATCTTTATGTTTTGTTTTGTTTTTTGTTTTTTTTGAGACGCAAGTTCTGCCTCCTGGGTTCACGCCATTCTCTAGCCTCAGCCTCCCAAGTAGCTGGGACTACAGGTGTCCGCCACCATGCCCGGCTAATTTTTTGTATTTTCAGTAGAGACAGGGTTTCACCATGTTAGGCAGGATGGTCTCGATCTCCTGACCTCGTGATCTGCCTGCCTTGGCCTCCTAAAGTGCTGGGATTACAGGCGTGAGCCACTGCACCTGGCCCCTCTTGCTCCATCCTTAAAGACAGCAAGGTAATGTTTTCAAATCTCTGCTTCTCTCACTCTGACCTTCCAACCTCCCTCTTACAAGGATGCTTGTGATTACATTGGGCCCAGCTGGATATCCAGGACCCTCTTCCCTCACCCCTCAATTTAGTCACAGCTGCAAAGTCCTTTTAGCTGAGTAACAGAACATATTAACAGGTTCTGGGGATTAGGACTTGGCTATCTTTGGGAGCTCATTCTTAAACCTACCAATTACAGTCAGTTAATGGGTGCCTACATTATAATGCTTACTCTAAAGATATTTATCCTTTAAAATTTGGTTAGGAATCAAAGTATTTACTTTTTGTTAGACAAATTAACTGCAGCCAGGTCAGAATTCGTAACGTAAATTCAAATGAGAAACTTTCCAGTGCAACTCCTCAAATGTGTTTTTGGAGCAAGTCTAGACTAGAGCATTGAGAAAATACAACAGCTCTTTGGGCAAAAGAAGTTGTCAAGGTAATTTCCTTCTAGCCCGTGGTTTTCTCCACAGATGGTGTAAATAAGTTAGCACAAGAATGGAGTGATGGCACGTGTGGTTAGTATTCTCCCAACCTGCTGAAAGCTGACAAGCCATAAAAACTGTTTTCCGTCTTTATTTCCAGTAAAGGAATTATGTAGCTAGCTTGCTCTGCAGTTCTGACTTTTCCAAATTTTGTGACTTTCCACCACCAGACATAGAGAGCAACCACGGCTGTGCCCCGTTCTTCAGGTGACTGCCAATCCCCCGTGCCCGCTCCCTGTCCCTGCCTGCCTTCCCGCTGATGATGACTGACATTCTGGGATGGAGGAGCAGGTGTGTGGTGTCTGCCCTCGGCGTGTTGAAGCATGACTTGAAGGAGGAAATTTGAATTTTTCTTACTTCTTAGAAGAGAGGAGAACCAAAGGGATGACAGATTCCCATAGGAAATGCACACACCTGTTTTTTTGTTTTGTTTTGTTTTTGGATTCGGTGCTCTAGGCAGTTTCAGAAAACAAACCCCAGAGTGAAACCATCAACATGAGAATGCCTTTGTGCCCTTCAAAATTATTCTCAAAAGCTAAAGAGCACTTTCTGACCAGGTGCAGGAGAATATTTTCCCCCATTTTTCTAAACTCAGAACTAATTTTTATTGCCTTTCTGGGCAATAAATCATTTTTTAAAATCATGTTTGGATAAAATTATCTGGGAGATAACATCAACAATTTGTAAACAGTGATATTTTGGTTTATAACCTTTAAAAACAAAATCTAAAGTATTTTGGACAGCTATATATTAAAATAAGATTTAGATATGAATATATAAATTGTGTTTGTGGGTGAAAAATATGTGGCCTACCCAGAAATTAGCATTATTAAGTAAGAGAGCTACTTATCAGATAGTTTTACCCACGTCAGGCCTAGGTACAGTGGTGTGCTAGTAAATGTGTAACAAAAGCCTCTCTAGGGGAAGAAAAGCCCTGATTTTCAGTGTTTGCCAATTTCCATGGTATTAAAAGTACTCATACCAAGGCCAATTTTAAGCAATCCTCCCGAAGTCCCTGAAGACAGAGTTGAAAAGCATCGTGCACAGTTGACTCTTCTGAGCTAGTCCGAGCTGGCTCCAACACACTACTGCCTATGTAAGTATCTATAAATAATACAACTTAGAGGGTTCATGAGGATAACAATGGGATATATTCAGAATGATTGAATGCTGACTCAGAAAGGAAAACTATACAATTTTGCTATACCATAAACCATAAGAGTATATCATAGGAACTGTGACCAAGAATATAATCATTGACCTCATATGGTCCTGATTCTTCCTTTTCTAACTTCTGAGAACACTTTTTTTTGTATCCAGTCCTGGTTATGCTGGGAGTCTGCATCTTGCTTGAGAGAATTTACTAAAATCCCAGGAAAGTCTGAATTCTCATTTATACATTCGACACCAAGTATATGGAGGCTTTCCCAATTGCTCTGTGTGAAGGACTTGAGTTTTTTTTTCCAGCATCAGCTGAAAATACCAAATGCCTATTTGTGTGGAAATTTCCTGAGACTACAGGTCTTAACTCTCTGACCTGAGTAGTATATGTGTGAATTTTCCATCAGGTTGTATTCTCTGCATTTTCTCTGCTGTACGGTGGCAAATGATTGTCCTAATGTACAAGATCCCCTGTCAACCTCCCGTCCCCAGCCTCGGTACTGCCCCTAAGAGAACCCCTTGCCCTGGGCTCCTACATTTGAGATTTGACTCTAGATATCTGTTGGCTATGTCTCTTTCCACTAAGTGTGTACCCCGCTTCTAAGACTATTGTCTGGGTTCTGGAGATTCCAGAATTCTCTGCCTGAAAGGCTCTGAACCTATTGGACCTGTAGTGGCCTCTTTGCCTTATCCATTGTCCAAAGGGTAGACTATGCCAAATCCCAACATTTTGATTAAGAACAGCTAGCTTCTGTGTTTTTTTGTTTTTGTTTGGTGAGGGTGGTTGTGGATGGAACTGCACCTAAAGGCCACCATGGATGTTCATGTAGCACTCATGCTTGTTGTGCAGACCATATGGCACCAATAGCAAGAATGTTAAGGGATCCAGCAAAATCAGAAGGCCTGTAGCCAATGACTGGTTCTACCCTACCTGCTGCCACATTTCAGTGTGGACCTCTGAAGACTGCAGGCATCCTGAATTTGAACCTTCCTTTGTAACAAAGGATGGAATGTATTTCATTTAAGAGCTCGTTGGCTTAATTTAAACTTTTAAATATTTAGACAGATGGTATATGGACCTCCATGTATACTCTTGCACCAGACCCTGCAAATATTGGCCAGGCCTTCCCAAATCACAATTGTGTGTGTATGTGTGTGTCTGTGTCCTCTTTTCTCCTTCAAGTGTACAGTCTAGGTAAGTAAGGATTAGGTTTTTAAGAGGGAAAAGTCCCAGAGAAAGTGTCATAAGCATGGGAATAAGTCCACCAAAGAATAGGTAGCTAATGATCCAGTGTAATTGCCAGAGAGAATGTGGTGGATCTAACCCTTGGAGCTGCTAAGAGGACTAACACTGATGCCCAGACCAGCAGCCGGTCTGGCAGTGGCAACTGTCTGGTCTCATGGACAGGAATACAGACTGGGTTAAACCGAGATCTACTTATTTCTCCTCTCTTATTTCCTAACTCTCCCCTACAGGGCCATCACTTTCCTCCTTGTCTGTTCAAGAGACCTAACAAATGTCCTGGGGGAAGAGTTACAGGTGCCTCAGAGTTCTGAACTCTTCTGCAATTGCTGTGTCACCTTCATCTCATCTCTTTGACCATGGTCAGTTTGTGATTTGCTGAAGTGAACCAATGAGCATTTTAAACCCCATTGGGTAGGAAGAGTCATTTTCTGCTTGGACTCTGGACTGAAAACAAACCTCATTGTGCAGCACTGTTGTTCTTTCTGTGTGCTGTGTCCTTTTCTCAACTGCCCAGCTGCAGTGACTCTAGGACATATAATTCCTTCCTACTCAATATCATGTAGGCCACGTATATGAACAGACCATTTCCTGAGAATTTTTTCAGCAAAATCAGTATCAATGTGGGAATTCAATGACACTCTAGACTAGTGTCATTTTTATATACTAAACAAAATGGTACTATAAAAATTCAACATAGTCTCAAGAAGTTCCCAGTTAGTGCACATGTAATAACAATGCTCAAGTTTCAGTGGCAATTCTTGCAGGAAGGATATTCTGGTATCTTCTAATTAGTAAAAAAAAAAAAAAAAAAAACTAAGATAAATATATTTGTGAACTTAATTGGGAAAATAAATAAAACTATCAATTAGCCAGGATTTGGGGAGTATCTGAGAACTATGAGGTTTGCAGTAAACATATGACTGAACTCCTGCTTTTGGATGGATGCTATCATAAAATATGTTACCAGTTGGGTAGAGATAAATCTAACACGCCAAAAACAAGATTAGAAAATAAAAACAATAAATCACCCTGCTGCTACTCCAAGGACCAGATTTTTTACCACAAGTAGTACTGACTCTCTGGGTGCTATAGGCTATTGAGACAAGGAAGAAATCCATGAAGGGGAATTAGGAAAAGCTTCCTGAAAAAAAAAAAAAAAAAAAAAAAAAAAAAAAAGACTTGAACTGTGCTTTAGGAAGATGTGCAGTGGAAGGAGGAGATTTACAGGGGATGGTGACATTATAAATATTTGTCAGCTTGACTGTGCCACAAGGTAACTAGATATTTGGGCAGACATTATTCTGGGTATGCCTATGAGGGTGTTTGGAAGAGATTAACATTGTGTAGAAGGAGTAAAGCAGGTTGCCCTCCCTAATGTACATGGGTCTCATCCAATCAGTTGAAGGTCTGAATAGAACAGAAAGGCTGATTCTCTCCTAAGAGAAATTCTTTGTATCTGGTGGCCTTTGAACTGGGACATGGTGTTTCTTTCCTGCCTTTACACTCAAACTGAAGCATCAGATCTTTCTAAGTCTTGAGCCTGCTGGCCTTTGGAATGGCCACACCATCAACTTTCCTGGTTGTCAGGCCTTTGGACTTGGGGTGGAACTAAACCATTAGCTCTCCTGGGTCAACATCTTGCTGACTCATCCTGCAAATCTTAGGACTTGCCAGTCTCCTTGATTGCATGGCAAATTCCTCATAATAAATCTCTTCATATATGTGGGACCACATCCTATTACTTGTGTTCTTTTGGAGAACTCTGACTACTTCACTAAGTAAAGACACACAACATTTGCAAGACAATGCAAAGTTTGACCTGACCAAATTAGAAAGATTATGTTGTGGGGAAATTTAAGATAGTTGATTTGATAGAGTCAGAGAAGATGGAGGAGAGTTGAGATGGATTTAGATTGGTGATGCAATTAAAATATTTACTCCTAAGGTCATCATTATCTCACTAGTCAGTGTTATCCTATTTTCCATTGAGCTTGAATTTGAGGATTTTGTCTCAATACTGTATCCCCAAACATTCCCTAACAATCATCTAGAGTAAGTGCACTAGATTAAACCTTTTGCAAATCACGTAGGGATCTAGTTAAAATGCAGATTATGATTTAGTACACCCAGGGTAGATTCTGAGTTCTGCTGCTACTCCAAGGACCATGTTTTTGAGTAAGAAACATCCCTTGTGTAGTTAATGCTGCTTGAATCAGGGAGCCACTGAAGAAGTACTACCTGGCCTCTGAAGGAATAAGGGCTGGTCCCGGAAAAAGACAGTACAGTCTGAATTTTATTTAATTGTACAGTGCACATTACCTCACAAATATTGTCCTGGGAATGCACTGTGAAGAATTTGCATCATCAAAGAACAAAAATTAAGAGGAAATCAATATTCATCCAGAATATGTCATTTGAGGTGAGCATCATGAGTTTGTCAGACAATTTGAATCATCATTTTGCTAATATTAAAAGAGATAGCATTTTAAAATTTGAACTCTGAGAAGCATTTGCTGGAATCATTTATAAAATAGCAATATTAGCTGTAATTGGCCTGGGTAAAAATTTGATAGGAGGAGGTGGAGGGATTTAGGTAATTCAACCGGAACCTTTCAGTTAGGTTTTCTCAGGGGAATGAGGCAGCATGGTGGTGGAAACTCCAAGGAAACCAAGTGGCAAGTCTTCTGAAAGCAAGAACTTGGATTTTCCTTTCAAGACATTTGCCAGAAAAGAAAAAAGCACAAGTGAAGAGATGGATTAAGAACCTCTGATTTAGACTGTACCTTAGTCACTCAATGGCAACTCAAGCTGTCAGGACTCTTGTTCCTCCTATTTTATGCCTTTTCTGTCACCTTACTCAACTAGTGACACCTGCTCTTCCACCAAGGCTCAGCACACCACTTCCAAGAAGATCTGGGCTAGGTGGGCGCCAGTCTCAATCTGAATCGCCCCCATCCTGGGCTCTCCTTATTGAAACACTTAGCAAATTGTATTAAAATATTTTACTGTTTTTCCTTCTCTGACTCTACTTGAAGCTACTTGAAAACAATTATGGGTCACATATTTATTTTCATTCATTCATTCATTTGTTATCAGTTATTTATTAAGTGACCTACCACATGCCTGGCCTTGGTGATACAGTGAAAATAAGGTACACTCCATGTCCTTAATGAGTTTTGTGCATGGGTGCTGGTGCATGGGTGAGTTCTGGGCAAAGAGATCAAAGAGGGATAAGTGGTTTGTTAGGGATAAGGACAATGACTAAGGGTCATCATATGACAGGCATGGAACTTTGACCATGGTGGTCTTGGGAAGCTTTCAGTAGGCAGATGTAAAATGCTGAATATAATAAGTGAAAAACCAATACCGATTGTTTACTGTTTATCATCATTCTTAAACTGTCCATATGCTTTAGACACTTCTCTGTGTATATATACTTCATCAAACAAACAAACAGATATGATGGCTGCTGTTTTTGAACATAATAAGAGATCTGGGGTGGTCTCAGCTGAGTTAGTATGTTGGCTATAGGAGAGGCAGCCCCCACACCTGGCCTGGTAACTGTCACTCCTCAGTGAATGACTGGATCTATGTTCAACTGATCTAATCAATTCAAACCTCAAGCTGCTAACCATTTCAAGTGGCCAGATAATTGAGAACTAAGTGAATTTTACTTGAATGGTCTAAAAAAAAATGCTTTCATTCTTTAGAGTATATCTTTAGGACATACATTTAGCCTAACCCAGAAACACAGCTTCTTATCTATTTTTAGTACCTGGAAAGAGAGCCTTCGACAACCTCTCATTGACTCTAACAACATACTAGAAGACAGACTTTGAAAAAGTTCAAGTAGAAAAGAGTTAAACTTTTTTTTTTCCTCCCCCCGGTGATGATAACTCAGAATGATAAGGGTTTAGAAGAAATGAAGAATAAAAGAGAGAACTCTTTTGTTTTTACTATGTGTAGTTACTTGTATCTATTATGACATGGAGGTTCAATTCTCGTAATTTTTTTTTCATCTAGAAGAGTTGATCATACACTGAAAATGTTCTATTTTTTTTAGGAACAAACATTCTCAGGAAAGGTTTGATCTCATTTAGATGTAAAAGCATTTAAGATTTTCAGTAAAAAAGAAAAGACATTGTACTATACCAGTTAATGCTTTTTCTTTGCAAGCAACGACAGAAACTGGCTAACTTAAAGAAAAGTGGGATTTAGTGGAAGAATGTGGAGCAGCTTTCAATACCTAGGAAATAGAAGCATAACCAGACCTCCAGGGAGACAGATGCAGAGCAGTGGTGGGGATCTGGGTGAAGAAATAGATACAATCTCTTTGGGAAGATTAAAAAAAAAAAAAAAAACAAAAAAAAAACAAAAAAAAACTCAGCTCCAACCATGTTCTGTCCTTGGGCCAAATTCCTGGAACTTCTATCTGATGGGTCTTGGCAAGTGAGAGTAGGGTTGGGGAGGAAGTGCCAACTCGCCCCTTTGCACTTTGATCCATAGTTTGACAGTTCCATGAAGATGGTTCATAATGGCAATGGGCAGATCCCCAGAAAATCAGAGGGGC
This sequence comes from Rhinopithecus roxellana, assembly GCF_007565055.1. NCBI lineage: Eukaryota > Metazoa > Chordata > Mammalia > Primates > Cercopithecidae > Rhinopithecus > Rhinopithecus roxellana. The sequence goes on along the minus strand of NC_044562.1, from coordinate 100,263,972 downwards.
ACTCTCAAAACAAGGGGAGGGGATACTGGACTGGCAAAAAACAACAAATGTTCACCACATGCATTTTTGTTCTATCAAGGGAAAAAAAGTTTTCTCTCCAAGTTAGTCCATCTGATCTAGCGTTGCTGACATCTTTCTGCATAGGGGTTCAAATACTACCCAGTTCTATTTCTTAGGTATTGGCACATGTTATTATTGAAACCTTAGTAACAATTTTAGAAGTTGTCGCTGTTCATTGTAAGTCGTTTTACAATTTTACAATGAGTTATTTAATAGAAAGGCAGCTTATTTTAAGTAGACACTACCTTGCTCATCTCACTTCTTAGGATGATCACATAAACACCTTTTTTTGTATATAAAAGCATCTAATTTATATTATGCAATCCATGCACAACACTAACATCAAACACTGTGAAAAATTCATGTTCTTTTTCACCTTAAGAAATGTAAGATGTTTTATTGTTTGCTTCAGGGGATGTTGAATCCATTCAATTTTTACTTTATTTAATTCACTAATGCTCAATTATTATTTTAATCATAACCTGAGTTTGCCTTACCTTACTTTCTCCCTAGTATTCAGTGATGTGGAGAGAGGTAAAGAAGATGTCAGATGTTAAATATAATTAATGTTAAAAACAGATCTGATGAATCAGGGTGTTACTTCTGAAGAGAATGACTCAACAAAGGCTTGCCGGTCATAATTACTAAAAATTAGTCATTCTGTGAGATCTTTTTGCTGATACTAATGGATGAAACACCTTTGAGGGAAACCCTTTTGAAAGTGCTGCAATGTGACCTCAGAGAAACATGCCTTTCCAGACATTATACTAGTTATCAATTCATTCAAGAGGATGTGAGCAAAGTTTTCTTAGAATTTAATTATCACTGAAAAGTGTATTTATGAACACACTTCTTTTCCTAGCTAAATTCTGGGTAAGTGATCTTTGCTCTGTACTTTGCATTCCATGAATTACTTAAGACTAAAGACTTAACCTCTGTAAATCTCAATTTTCCAGTCTGCATGATGGGGATAATATTAGTGCCTACCTCTTAGGGCTAGATTTAGTATTAACTGAAGCAAAGCATGTCAAACTTAGCATAGTACTGGACACATACCAGAAACTAAGTTAATATTAGTTCATCTAATTCTTATGAAACAATTTTGCAATGGTTTGAAGATTCCACTAATTTTCCCAGCATATTTGGGAAGTCTCTTTAATTTCATCATACCAGTGGATTTCATCTGCTTTCCAGTTTATGTTGCAACTCCTCTTCCCTACGACTGTCAAGTTCCTTTTCCAAGTTATCTTTAGTGTGCAATCGGCTAGATCCTTCCTTCTCAGCTTTTCATGAGGGAATGAACAGGCACATACCCCTCATGGCCAGGCCTGAAGGTGCCAAGAAGATAGGCCAATTCCCTTGACATTTCTCCATGTTCCTCAGGGCCATCTGCTTCCCTTTTCTGCCTCATCACCTTTAGAAAAATCCTCTTTTGTTCTGACGGTTGCCAATGAAGACTATTGTCACAGTTTGCCAGAAGATGTACTGGCATGCCCAGTGATAATGGACTCCATAGATAGGACTTGGAGTCCTCACGAATGAAATTCCCACTTACCAGGACAAAGTCATAACAGGAAAGATGGCCTCTCAAAGACTACTTTGAAAAATAATAAATTATAGAGAATCATATATTCTTAGCATATGACACATCTCATATAAAAGAAAACACTGAGATATTCCTATGAACCTTTTTTCTATTAATACATTATTTGAACTATGTCTTTTTATGGTATTTATTTCCTTAAGATCTTAGACATAAGCCTAAGTTTTCAGGGAAACACTCATGTCTGAAAGGAGATGTTCTTAAATTGACATTTTACATATATCAGTTATCACAACTTAAGATCCCATGTACTCAATAGTGCTTAAGGGGTCATGGAGGAAGATTTGATTGATTGTTTTTTAAGTATACAAGGGACAGGCCAGGAGCAGCGGCTCACGCCTGTAATACTAGCACTTTGGGAGGCCGAAGTGGGTGGATTGCCTGAGCTCAGGAGTTCGAGACCAGCCTGAGCAGCATGATGAAACCCCAGCTCTACTTAGATACAAAAAAACTAGCCAGGCATGGTGGCTCACACCTGTAGTCCTAGTCCAGCTACTCGAGAGGCTGAGGCGGGAGAATTGCTTAAACTGGGAGGAAGAAGTTGTAGTGAGCTGAGATCATACTACTGCACTTCAGCCTGGATGACAGAGTAAGACTCTGTTTCCAAAAAAAAAAGTATACAAAGGACAGTTGTTTTACCCAGAAAGGAAGAAATAAGAAAGTCAATTTTTAGAAATTTGTTTAACTGGCATGTGTTGAGTTCCTATACCTTATTAGATACATTTGAACATTCTTTCATTGAGTTCTTAAAAATATATGAATTAGGTATTATTTTCATCTTCCATCTTACAGATAAGGAAACTAAGATTTAGAGGTATAGGTCACTTGCCTAAGGTCATGGACTACTGGGAAGCAGGGACATAAATTGAATCAAACTCTTTGCAAATCTAAATTCAGTGCACTTAATTTCTGTGTCATGCCATCACACTTCCTCTCCATGAAAGCTAATTTCTCTTTTAACATTAGCTTTTATAGGTGGTTCTACTAATTATGTTTGTGAAGTTTTATTTTGTTTTCTTTTCCTTTCACAACTGGCCACAGATCAGCATTCTCATGTTATGAATGATTTAGCTTCGGATTACTCTTCTGGAGGGAGTAGGCAAACCTCAAACTAAAGGCAGGGTTGGAATATAAAAGTCTCAGCTCCTCAAGAGTCCAGAAAAACCTCCTCCCAAGAGTGCTGTGGCCTCTTGGCACCTCTCCAGGCCCAGCCTGCCTGCAGGACTTCCTTGCTCCATCTTGCCGGTTCTCAACGGAGAACTCTTTGTTTTGGACCCTGTTCTTGTATTCTGCTCAGTGGACTTGAAAATTGGAGGTTTCCTTGCTTCCTGGTCCTTCCTGTGCCTGGGAAACAGACTTGGAATTCTTCTTTTCTTCTCTTCATTCAGCAAAAAGACAACCCCACCAGTTACCATTCCTTGTATTAGTTCTTGGAACCCAGCCTGGGCCAACAGTTAGGCCCCCTGAGAAAAGAAGCCTAACTTCCTTTGCCTATTCCTTCCCTCAATAGATTAAGAAATGAAGAGAAAAAAACCTTCTTAAGATATACTACATAATACTAACATTTACTTTAAAAAATAAAGACTTAACCCCTTCATTTTCATCACTTGAGAAAATTGATATAAGCTAGTATCTTCGATAATTAAAGGAAAATAAACAATTTCTTTCCTGCTCCCCTCCCCTTCTGAATATTCGGCATAAATAGTTGCTTGGGTAGAGTAAGTTTTCACTATTCATGGGTTTGAATGCTTGTGTATACCCTAAGGTCCCATGATCTCTGTTTTACATAGTCAACTTTTATTTTGCTGAGGCGGAAATAGTGCATGCAGCAAAGACTGCTAGCTGTTTACCAAAATCCCTTCTCCTCTTCTTCCTGAGCACACAGCTAGACTATACTTCCCAGTCTCCATTGCAGTTCTGTGTGGCCACGTACTACAGCTCTTGCACTACTGTGTTTTTGCATCCCCTTCTACCTTCTGACTTCCTGAGATGGAGCAGACTATATGCAGTGGACCAGGATGGCAAGGCTCTACTGTCCTTTCACAAGAGCCCTTGCCATCCTGGTCCACTGCATATAGCAGAGCTCCCACTGACCTGGAACCCTCATCCTGGCCTGTTGTCCAAAAGAGAGATAGATGTGTTATTCCCTGACACATGAGATGCTGAATTTGGAGGTCTATTTGTTACGATATCATAGCCTGTCCTAACTGAAACAGGGCACATGCAGTATGTAGTCCAAGTTTCTTAGCTAGTGAGAGTGCTTAGCAGAGGCTCAGTGCCTGCCCTTCACCATGACTTGAGGTATCCTACTCACGGAGTGTCATCAGTAACTCTTGCCAAGTGGTAAATCTTTTGAATATTGGTGGAATATGATAACACAAAGTAAACTAACCCCTAAATGTTAGTAGCAAAAAATGCAATTGAGTGTGTCTTAGAGGGCAATGGTTCTTAGCTAAAAGGTGGTTGTTTTCTAGAGTTTAACAATAAAGTACCAAATTCATATTAGAAATATGAATAATTTTACCATATGCTCTGCATGTAGAAAGAACAAAATACTCAATTCTGGAACTGTTTCACCACATGCTTCAGAATTTTTAAAATAAATATATAAATAAATATGGTCCTGAATTTATAATATTAATGATGTGTAGGAATCATTTACATTTTTCAGTTTAACTCACAACATTTCAGGTAGAAAATTAGATGGTATATATATGGAAGTTTAATGATTTACAGACACCCACACTTACGTATATACCAACACACAAAGTTATCACCTTATGATATATTCCTTTTAAATATTTGTTTGGTCCAGACTGTAGGATGAATTTACTTTCTTTATTCTCTAAAACTATGCTATTAGACCACATATTTTTGTGTCTTAAATTGTAAAATTTCAGAACATAGAGAAAAGAAGAAAAGAAATATAAATGATACTTATTTGAGACTACTGAATTCATGCGGAAAAATAGTCCCCCAAGGACATCAGGTCCTAATCCTTAGAATCTGTAAATATTACCTGATATAGAAAAAAGGTTTCTGTCTATAGGAACCTAAGAAAAAACAATTTTTAATTAAAAACAATTAAAACATTAACAAGGACTTTATAGGTATGATTAAGTTAAGGATATTGTGATGAAGAGGTTATCACAGCTTATTAGAATGGGCCCTAGATGCAGTCACATATATCCTTATGAGAGAGAGGCAAAGGGAGAGCTGACAAAAAGGAGATGGCAATGTGATCAGGGAGGCAGATGGGAGTGATGCAGCCACAAGCCAAGAAGTGCTGGCAATCCCATGAGCAGGAAGAGGAAAGGCCAGATTCTCCCTTAGAGCTCCCAGAGGGAGCATGGCCTGACTGGCTCTTGAACTCAGGCATAGTGAAACTGATTTTGGAGTTTTTGTCCCCTAGAACTGTGAGAGGATGTTTCTGTGGTTTTAAGCCATTGAGTTTGTGGTGATTTGTTATAGCAGCCACAGGAAACTAATCCAATTCTATTTTCTAACAGCTGAGTTCAACTTTGCTAAGTTTATATCTGTAATATTTTATCCCAAGTCTTTCGGGACCTAGGTTTGTCTTCCTTTTCCTTGTCCTGGAAAAGACAAATGTCCCACCTGTTGTATTATAGGTTGTTGAGGGTCTTTAGTGAGCTCAAGAGAGGGAACATCTCTCTTCTCCAGCTGAGTCATCGAAAAACAGAGTAAGATAGATAGAGAGCAAATTATCAATTTTCTCATTGATAAAATTGATTTTGGAGGATGGCCTTACTAACACTGAATCTCAGATTTAGAGAGATTTACCTACCTTATTTCCAACACTGGACAATGTACTCTAAAATTTAGGGTCTGAAATAGCAGAGCAGAATGTGTGCTTTCTCTATGCACATAGCTCTCAAGAGAATGAGGAGGTAAAGGCACTCAATAACATTAAATGATTCCCTCTTCTCCTGAGAACAGAGATGTCAGGACTGCTGTGCTAGTGGAAATCTTTTTACACAGAAAGAAGTGCTGGGAGTGGAGATGAAACATTTCCTATGGTTCCATCTCCATATGGACCAAGATTGACAGCTATCTGTGGGTAGAAACAGTGACGCTCTAGGCTTTACAAGCCGAGTGGAAGAAAACTTAAACCATAGATAGATGGTAAAGTCATAGCTGTTCTCAGCTCAGATGTGAACTTTGGACTTGGGGCAGTGTTCAAGATCCTAAATGAGTCTGCTGCAGTCTAGTTAAATCCTGAATATCTCCTGAATCACACATGGACCTTTGTTTTTTAGCATATCCCACTCACCTCTTCTTTTAATCTGTTAAAGGAGACTTCCGCTTTCTACAATCAGGTAATAAAACCTGTCTTTATAAATACAATTGTTAGTATGCATGTAGAAATGTAAGTGCTCACTCTTTTATAGACAGGCACTAGTAGGTTACCTACTTTTTTCCCAAAATGATTCTTACTAGAAAATTAAAAGAACATTGCATTTGGTGTTAAAAGCCTGTAACCTCAACATGAGGTCTCAATAACCCAGCTGCTATCTATTTATCTTGGTAGATTCATTTATTCTCTCTTTCCTAAGGTTATTTTAGCAACGTTGTGTTATTTGTAATAAAAATTGCTTTTGTTTCCACACTGGGCCAGAATGGATTGAGTAATAACATTAACAAATACCTTGAGCTCACATCCACACCTTTCACCCTAAATTGTTTTCCAATGCTAACTCATTGTCTCCTCAACATTCCAGTGGCTCAGTGACAAGGGGTATTATTCCCATATTTCAGAGAGAAAAAGGAAAGCATGAAAAAGTCAGAGCACACCTGTATCTAGAAATCAGAGCCTTTGATAATGCTACTATACGTTTTTTTTCCTAAGGGCATATATTGTGTTAAGTATCTCTCTTGGTTATTCTGAGTGAGATTGTTGAATGTGCTTTGGGCTGCAAGGAGGGAAGCATTAGTTGGAGTCCTGTGGTTGTGCTTGATGATTAAACTGTGACATAAACATTGAAGTACCTACTGTGTGCAGGGCACAGTGCACTTCTACTCTAAATCTTTGGGAATTCCTGAAACCTTGAGGTTTGAATAAGGGTCAAAGTGGGGGCATTGACTTCCTCTCCTATCCTTGCAAGTTTGCTCAGGTAAGGGAGCATTATAAGACCAAGAAAATATGATTATGTCATTTTCAACTAAGATCCCAAACCACAGAATACTGATCATTTTCAAGGGGTTGACCATTTTCAGTTCTCCATGCAGTGCTTTCTATCATCCCAATGGGACTTCCTAAAATCAAAACCTTCTCTTTTTGGTGTTATCTAAAATTAAAAGACTTCTTAGTTTTTCAAGAGCAATTGCTGTGAACTGGAGGAATTGTGAGCCAGCAATACCAGTCAACAAAAGACACTGATGATTCACAGCATTCAATGAAGCACAAAATCTTAATATTGCAATCTCTAAAAGTACTGAAAGTTCTATCTTAACTTCATGTTTTTAATACATTGGAGTTTCTCAAAAGAAATACATTCTTACCAACTGCATTTTTAAACAAAATATTTCATAATATTGAGCAAGAAATTTGCTGTGAATCTTTCAAAGTTATTCATTCATTTAAAATTTACGTTAGTGAACAGGTAAAAACCCATTGATGATCTAGTAACATATAATTATTTGATTGTATTTTTTCTTTATCTTTAAAGGTAACACACTTTACCAATACAACTTTTCATAATGATTTCCAAAGGAAGGTAATTGTTTTGTTTTGTTTTGTTTTCAAAAGAAAAAATCCACTTTGTTTTCCTAATTTAAAATTTGTCATGTATTACACTGGTTAAAAGAACACAGTTGAGTTCTAAACGCCGTAATTGCCTACAAAGTCAGGAACTGATTGGCTACATCCCAGGAAATGACAGGCCTGCATTCTTACTTGCTAATTTGTTCTAGACTGCATTTTCTTATGCAATATTCATTAAATCAATAATATTTTGGAAGTCATCTATGGGTCCAGTGCCATCCTACATGCCATGGAATCTTTGAAAAGCAAGCTTCTAACTTTAGAAAGCAAGAAATATAATTGGGAAATTAGGAAACAAACAAGCAAAAAACCCAAAGACAATAGTAAAGTAATACAGGAAAGAGACCTTAGACTGTGTAAATGTTGTCAAGGACTTCAAGGAAGGTAAAGAAAGACCTTTCTCATTGGATGAGTGTCTTATCTGGGAAGACTTTGTAAAGGAAGTGAATCCTGAAGACATAGTGAAATGTAGATTTCCTGAGAGGGTTATAGGCATATTTCATCCTCATTAGTTTTTTAAAATTATATCATTAATGTGTGGGCCTTATAGCCCATTTGACTATATAGAAAAATATGAAGTAAGAAAAAAACTCTAGGGATGACTAATTCCAATCTTCCTGTTCTAATATTCATCCTATGTATTAATATGTATACATATATTTATGTTGTTATAACCATACCATAAATACAGTACGCATGTTTATTGAATTTATATAATCAACTCCTTCTACTGATTAAACCTGTTTCTCCAAGATTGACCTCTGGGGAGAAAGCATCTTAACCATTTTCCTGCCAATCTGTAAATTTTCCCACAACAATTAAGCATCTTACCTAATCCTTATGCTCCTTTCCTATTAGAACAGGGAGTAGTAAGTAGGAAAGAAACAGAAAACTCATATCTTTCTCATGGGTGCATGAAGCTATGTAACTGGCCACATGGAAAAATGGATGATGGAGATTAGACCTTCATTTGTTTGTCTACCATGAGTTATTTAGTGACTGCCATGGTATGTGCCAGGGATGGTGCTAACCTATGGTAAGGGAACAAGACAGACACAATCCAGCTCTCAACGAACTCACAGTACGAGGGAGATATAGACGTTGGAGTAGAAAATCCTAGAAAAGTGTGGTAAGTACTATGATAGAGAGTACACAGGATGTTATAGTAACCTATAATCTGGGTTTATTCAACAGGTAGTCTTTTGAAGACATTGAATGTAGTAGTGACTAAACAAAGCTGAGTGGTGATTTGAAGTTAGCTATAGGCCAAGGAGGGAAAGCATGAGTTTCAGGAAGAAATGATAGCATGAGGTTTCTCAGATTATGATACAGCAGCAACCACAATAAAGCCCTCAATATGGTTGGAGCGTGAAGGCAGTGGGAGGTGCTGGAATGAGTAATGTGATTGGGGAGGTTAGAATTGGAGCAGGAAGGACCTTGTAAGCTCCTATGAGGAAGACTTTAAGAAGAAGGGGGAATCATTGAAATTTAAAAGGAAAGTGACATGATTAGTTTATAATTTCACTCAAAGATAGTTACCTTCTAAATTCTTGCTGTAATTAATTTATAAATGCCAATATGATGCTAAAGACTTCACTCACAATATGTTACTGATTATTCACAATAACCTTTAGAGTAGATACCATCAGTATTCCAGTAATGTAGCTGGAAAACTGAACTCAGAGACGTTAAGTAATTCGCCCGAAGTCACCTAGTTAGTAAATGGTAGAGAACTCAAGGAAAGATCTGTTTTACTACAAAGCTTATGTTCTTTCTGGTGGACCAGGCTGCCTTCCAATTACGTTCAGAACTAGCTGTTGAATGAAAATGCCAAAATATATTTGAAATTTAACTAGAACTGAAGGAGCTTCAAAAACAGGTGAAAAGGTATGGCAAGCATAGGAGGTGAACAGAGTAGGGGTGAAAGGGTTGAGTGAATCAATTCCTTTTAGTTACAGACTCTATTTAGGTCTGCTTAAGTGGGTTCTCATGCTCCGGAACTTGTCAGCCAACTGATATAATCCTTTCAGAATAGGCAAGTTTTCTTTTACAAAGGAGAGCTTCATTACATTGGTAACTCCAAATAGTCTCCTTTACTTAGATTGTTTGAGTTACTGGGTTCACCTTAAATAGGGGAAATGAAAGTGTTCTATTATCAATAAATGATGATAGTGACTTTTTTTTGCAGTAACCTGCAGTTTATATGAGAGCTTCTAAAAGATGATTAGCCACTAATTAAGTTTTAGTAAAGCATCAAAGGCAGATAGGCAGTGTAGAAGAACTTCACCAAAAGTTTTGTTATCTATCTTCCATTGCTCATTGAACCTCCTCTAGTTCGACCATATACACTTAGTATTTGAAATATCTTATTCCTGTGTCTATCTGTAAACCAAGGATAGGTATTCATAGCAGTTTTTAGTGAAATATAAATAACACACTTCAACTGTTTTGTTCACAATGACTAAGTGTATAGCATATGTTTACAAATTAAGGAATGCCCAGATACAATCAAAGAGTTCTCAGAGAACATCTGGTCCAGTCCCCTATTTTGTAGATTTAGGAACTGAGATTTAAATTGACCTAGAGACCTGTTGAACATTATTCCGCATTTCTCTGGACAGTTGTTTCCGCCAAATGTTTTAATTGACTTTACACTATCGATGGTTGACAAAGCAATCTGATTTTAAAAAACCAAAACCCCATCATCTATGTTATTTCTTTATTATACTAAGCTTCAAATCTCTACTTCATGGAAGCACAGATAGTGGATCAAAAATAACAAAATATACTATCTCTTTTGTAGACAACATAAAATTTGTTTTTGCCATTTTCTTTTTTGGAGGCATTTTGACGGTCTCAATTCTCCTATAATTGGCAGCAGCAATGAAAGCTCCAGTAAGGGAATAAGAATTGTTGAGGAAGTATTTGACAAAAATGCATTAGCTCAATGCAGAAACATATCCAGTTATTTCAGCTCACCTGGTTTGACTGCAGAGTGTTACCTCACAGTGAGGAAATGGAGCATTTAACGTCTTGCTCACCTTCTAAGTGACCCCTTCATACCACGCCTGTGTTGGGAGACAAAAACAAACACAGAGCTGAGAATTCCCAAGGGCTGAGGGCCAAGTAATCCTCTCAGAACTACTCTAACCTGATACTCCCTGACTAAGGTGGGGCTCTGGTAATCTTTGAGAAAACTAAAATCTCCCTTTCTTTTCTTCTTTGCCTTTCCTATTCATTTTGCTTAAAATAACCATCATGCAATTCCAAATATTGTCAATGCTCTTATAATAACTCTCTCACCTACTTTCTGTTGGTAATTACTATCTAAAAAGAAAAGCAAGTGACAACCAAAGATTTTACAATGGGACAGGGACAGGGACAGGGTTGTTGATCTAGGAATAATCAAACGCTTTAAGTAAAAGGATTGCCTTATACAAGGAAGCATTTGACTGAGAATCGCCAGGCACCTCACAAGCACCATGATGCCTTAAAATCCAGCGTGTGAATGAGGCCTCCCAGCAGAGGCTTAAACCATCTGGTCCCTCCTACCTGGAGAAGACCATGCCAACATTGACCCACTTTTTTGTGCTGGGAACAAGAGGCACTCCAGTCTTTAAGAGAGTCCACAACTCTTAGCACTTAATTAAATAGGAGGACTTTGTGGCTCCAGATTGAATATAACTGTCAGGGAGAGCCTAAACTTCTTGGCCCTGGTTTCCCAGAATGACCAGTGAGATGTTAATTTTTCCATTTTTTCTGAATTTGTTCGGTGAGTAACTTTCTGGGGTATCTATAGCAGTGAGACATCTCTATGGTCTTTGGGAAGGGAGAAGTCTCTTTCTTTCTACTCTCTAAGATTCTATCAAAAAAATCTCAGGCCAGGCACGGTGGCGCATGCCTGTAATCTCAGCACTTTGGGAGGCCGAGGCGGGCAGATCACGAGGTCAGGAGATCGAGACCATCCTGGCTAACACAGTGAAATCCTGTCTCTACCAAAAAAAAACAAAAAATTAGCCGGGCATGGTGGCGGGCACCTGTAGTCCCAGCTACTCGGGAGGCTGAGGCAGGAGAATGGCGTGAACCCGGGAGGCAGAGCTTGCAGTGAGCTGAGATCTCGCCACTGCACTCCAGCCTGGGCGACAGAACGAGACTCTGTCTCAAACAAACAAACAAACAAACAAAAATCTCACACTCAGTGTACTTAACCAGGAAATGTTGTCATCAAACTCAGTGGGTATGTATACCATGGTGCCCTGGCATGCTCTAGGGACTGATAAATCCAGGAGTATTGCAGAACCTGAGAAAACCACATGCATTTGAACTCTAGCTCCACTACTTACTAGCTGTATAACCTTTGGTGAGTTACTTTGGTGAGTAGCTTCAGTTTCCTCATCTATGTAATAAGCATTAGGGTACTTATCTCATAAGGGTTTATAAAAACCAAATGATTAATATATAGAAAGTACTTAGAGCAATGCTGGGCACATAGCAAGTACTCAAAAAATGTTGGCTCTTATCATTTTAAACATGTGATCAGCCCCAGATGAACACTGAGGAGCAGAAGAATGAATGAACTATTTCTGATCATAAAGCAAATCACTTAAAATTTTAGACATCAAAGGTATTCTTCACAGCTACATTTTAAAGAACTCCAAGGGATGCGTCACTTGTTTTGTGCAAATGGTGCACCTAGAGCTCTGCGGCGTAATGATCCTGGTGTGCTTGTACTTGCTCTCTGTGGTTCCCTAGCATTTTGTTTTTTCCTGTTGTTGTTTTTGGGATTTTTGGGGGGAGGGTTTTTTTTTTCTTCTTTCTTCTCCACAAATAATGAATATTTTTACGGTTATACTCTGTATTGATTTCTTCTGTCACCAGTGACTAGAGTACAATTTATCCTAGGATATTTGAAAATAAGAACAAGTATGTTCTTCTCTGGCAGCTTACTCCCAGACCTAAGACTCCTGTGTGGTGAGATGTGCAGCAAATTAACATATGAACCCAAGTGGTTAAGTCCCTCCAGAATACGATGGAAAACTTCTTTAAGTTGCTGTTATTGCTGCTACTGCTAAACCTGGATAGAAGTTGCCAATCTTTTAAAACAAGCTTCTCGGTGTTATTTTTAAATAAACACATGGATAGATTTGGAAAACCAAACCTACCCACAATTATTGAGCATGTACTGTGTGCAAAGAATTATATAGATATGAAATTACAAGAGAGGCATTCTTCAGAGAGAAACTGAATTATGCTAAGTGTAAGTAAGCATTCACACTTTTAAATTTTTCCTTCCAAGAGATTTTTAAGTACACTTTGCTCAGAAAATGAAAGAATATTCCATTAGAGAAATAGAAATCCACTTCAGTTGAAATTGGGGCCCACTTCTGTGAAAACACCCAAATTCTCTCATATATCAAAGACTTGTTTATTCCAGGAAAAAAAAAAATTAAAAAAAAGCCCTGATATGAAATACTGAGGCTGAAGAGACCACTTGATTTTCTTCACAATTTCAGCCTGCAAAAGTTTAGAGACAAAACGTCTGCCAAAAGGACCCATTCCTGACTGGAGTTTTCTGAGCTCTTGCAATTGTAACATCAACCATGTCTTCTGCCTCCCGTGGGGAAAACTTCTGCCAAAAGCATTCCTGTTTGCTGCCTGTCTGTGCTCAACGCAGCCCTTCCCCTAGTCTTTTGTATTACTTGGCCAAGTTAAGACAAAGCTAGGTAACACATACAGGTGCCAAACACTTTTCAGAAGGTTCCATACATATTCAGTCATGTAATCCATCCAAAAACTTTTTAAAGTGTGTTCTACTATTTCCAAGTGAGAAAACTGAGGCACCCAGAGATGAAGGCAATTGCTCAGAGTTGTACAAATGGAAGCACAGAATCAGGATTCAGACATAGGCCATCCAGCTGCAGAGCTTCCAGTCTCTCAGCCCTCCTTTCTACACTGCTCCAAGGCAGTGAGTGCTCTCCATGTGGGTAATAGATTCACCCTTGGGGCAAGCTTTCTTATTCTGATTTTCTCATCAAATTCAAAAAGTCCAAAAAATTAACAATAGAGAAACTCCCCTTAATCATGCACCTGAATTTGCTGAATAACTTTTCACAAAGCTGGTCTCTAAGTGACATTACCTCTGAGAGAGAAGCAGTCCTGATTGGCCTTGGGCAAAATTGTGACAGGCGCAAAATTGTGACATGGATGAAATTCTGTCTGTAAAGAAGTGGCCCCAGAATCCTGCTGTTGAGGGAAAACCCATTACATTTAGCAATTGCTTGGGAACAAACGTGGGAGCCAGAGGAGGCTTTATGGTTCTGCTTAAGAAAGTCAAAAGTAGTTGTTTGCTTATGAGAAGCATATGTTTGCTTATGAGAAGAGGCAAGAGTAGGATGAGACTGCATAAAAACAAAACCAACAACTAGAAACAGTAACATAGTATAACAGTCTGGGAAGTACATGGCCAAAAGAGCACGTGAAAATGCCGCCATGATTTCAGGGTCGCAGTGGGGCAAGGGAGAGGAGGTTATCTACATACAATATAGGATATTTTCAGTATTTAAGAATGGGGCTTCTTAGGTTTGATATGAAGGTGTTTGCATTGCTTCAAGGTAAACCCTATTAAGCCACTCCTCCAACCGCACTTCTACACTAGGACCCATCCATGCATCTGTTATGATGGAAGGAGGTGTTAGTGGAAATCAGGGAAGGGTTGGTATCACCATTGTGTCCAGCAGCAGGGAAGCAGGAACCCAAACAGAGGGAGCTCCTGGGAGCTTTTGCCCAGGGGAGTTTGCAGAAATCACAGCAATGGCTCTGAATCTACGCAAGTCTTGGAATTAGGGCATTTTGCACAAGCATCACCTACTGAAATTCAAGGAGCAGGGTGGCCCTAGCCATCATAGAGATGAAATGTCTCCCAAGCTGGGTACACTCCCTCTCCCTAAGAACCCAGAGTTGTCATGGAGCCTCTTATTTAGTGCCCTTGAAAAAGCTTTACAACTTTCTTGACTGAACGGGAAATGGATTCCTTGTCTGTTTTTCATATTCTATATTCCCTTGACTCCTTATCATAGTTACTTCTATTTCTTCGTCACTGATAAAAAGAGAGTTGTCACTTTCATTGCTAAGGCTTTCTTCAGAATCTTTCTTTCTTTTTTTTTTTTTGGAAATGACCTCAGGCTCCTTGCAGACAAACACTGAAACCAAATAGTCATATTATCACTGTGTTCCTAACCCTAGAGCCCTAGAGACACTTAGCATGGGTGTGGGTTTGCATAACGGGAAACTAGTGTTGACCTGATACAAATGCTAATTTAATGTTTAAACAAATTCAGGCATAATGCTTCAATGATGCCAGGGTAGGGGTGTGTGTGTGTGTGTGTGTGTGTGTGTCTCAATCACCTAAACGTATTTGATGGGGATACAAACTTCAAGACAAATGCAGAAAGAAGAAAAGGTTTGCATGAATGGATAGGGAGAATGGGTCCCTCTTCCAGGAAGGTTAGTGACTCACTGTGTGACAATACATAAGTCATCTAGTCTCCATGTTCTATCCTCTACCTTTAAAATGGAGACTGCAACACTTGAGAATGTGAGCACTCAAACAGAGTATCTCCAAGGTACATGCGACTCACTCAGTTACTCAAGTGTATGCATCCTTGGAAGGAAAGATTTGCGTTGTGGGAAGAAAATTGTCTATGTACATAAGCCTTTCAAGACTTTATGATACTATGATGATATCTGAGAAAGTGGAGGCAAAATCATACTTACTGGAAAAACTAAAAAGAGAAACTCAAATTACATGGAAACAGGGAGAGAGTGGAATTGGGGGGAAGGTGTACAGAAAATGAAAAAAAAAATCCTAATATTCACCAAGGAAAGTAACATGAACTTTGTATATTTTTATTTTTATTTTTTATTTTTTTTCAAGAGAACTGTTCAACAACATTCCAGCATCTGCTGCCTAAATTCATTTCTAATTCGTGTCTTTAGACACCTGTGCAGTTGCAACAGTTTAGCATTCAAAGGACTTGGACTGGCAGATAAACATGTGATAAACACAGATAAAACACCTCACTGTCCATCCATCTTTTTATTGTTGGCAGGTGCTCTTGAAACAGAATATATAAAAGAAAAGAAAAAATAATCAAACCAACTCTTTCTTTTTGCCCTTTTGAATATATTGTAGGAAATAGAAGTTTCTGACGTTAGTCCGCTCTGATTCAATTAAACAAATACCTTCTGCTTGCTCACCACCAAAATGAGGAAGCTGCTTGCCCACAAATTCGCTAAAGGAAGATTCAGAAGAAAAAGGAATTGCAGTTAATCCTTTCCCAGGTCACACCTAAAATAGGTCTCTGCTAATAGGGAAGTTAGTTGTGTTTAAAATATAAATATACATTTTAGAGTATGTCAAATGAATCATTGATGAAAGAGTAGAGTCAGAACTTCAAGTCCCCATTAAAGGGGCTGGAAAATATAAGTACAGTATAGTATTTTCCAAACTATGTCTTTAGGTCTGAGAACTTCTATTAGATATTCCCAGAAAAAAATAAATCTATTAAGAGTGTTCCTTTGGTTAAGTAATTCTGGGGAAGACTGAGTAAAGAAATTATTGCTTTCTGCAAAATTTGGCAAATGTATATTATGAGTTTCTGAGAGAGAGATGTATATAGTAAGCAGCAACTCTCAAACATGAAACTATTTTGGCAATGCCAAATAATATATCATGTTTTAAGGAAAGCAGGCTGGAAAATGCTGGCATGGAACAAAATTGTACTTGAAGCTTTGTCTAAGTTTTCTGGATAGATTATACAATATCAGTAAATAAACATTTTGATATCATACCTGATCCACACTAGCCTTCCCATTTTATTTACTTCTAGTTGTGTGCTGATTTACTATTTATGCTGAGACATCCAGACTTGATACTCGAATCTGAACGTTAATGTCTCTTCTGATGTGCACTGATGGGCAGGCAGTAAAACCAAAGAAAAAGATCCAAGTATCACTTAACAGAGGAGGGCAGTCACTGAGCGCTGAAAGCAGTGGCAATAAATTGCAGCTCCATACAAAGTTAGAAAGTGTCCTTTTGTGTTTAAATGAACACATGGTGTTTGAGAAAAGTCACATTATTTTTTCCTCTCAAAGTGTTTACATTTGGAAAAACATGCTTTGTTTTCTCAATGCAAAATCTCAATTGTTTTCCAACTAGCCCTGTCCTCCTTACCCCTTCTCAATTTGGAGTCCTGTTTTTCTTCACTCCTGTGTGTCAGCTCCATTGTCCTTTTTTTGGGTGTGGATCTTATACCAATTCTGGTAGAAGGAGAACTTTAGCAAAAACAGAGAATCATGTAGTTTGATACTGCCTGCTTGTTAAATCCTTGCTGTAATAACATTCTGTTCCTACCTGGTTAAGGTATATTGGAATTTGTCACATGAAAGCAAAGCTCCATATCAGCAATAGATGACATTAGAAGAAAGCCATTTGAAGTGACACAGAGACTTTAGTTTAATAGCTGTAATTATTGCCACTGATGGGAATAATGGGGAAAGATACTCATATGTCAAGCAACAGATATTGAAAGAGCCTGAGTCAATCATCTTACATAACTATCCTTAAAAAATGTATAAGGATGGGAAGAAGATAATAAGCAAAGCGTAAGAAAGGAAATGGAGATGTTTTCCCTTAATTATGGTATCCAGAATATGAGGGAAACAGAACAGTTGTATCTTGTGGTAGGAAGACTGCAAATGAAAGGAGACTGCAAATGAAAGGAGCTCTTTTATCTTTTTAGTCATATATTCCAGGATCAAAATTCAGGGAGAAAGTGTATTCCCACTGTATAGATCTTTTTCCTTCTGTTGACTCTTGTCTTCCCTGACAACCATGCAGAAAGCACTCTGGCATGGGCGGGTGATACAGGCTGCATAATGCAGCCTATCAGTCATGTAGAACACACCCCACGGCGATCACAATTCTGATTCAAGGCGGGATAAAAAGAGTTCAGTGCACAATGTGGTGTTTAGGGAGGTGATCTGGAAGCATTAACCATACAACTTTGGCAGAAACTGCTTTGTGAATGTGTCAGTGATATCTCAAGTACATGAAAAACCAGCTTTACTGTCCCTTGATACAAGATTAATTTTTTTTTATTTCCAGAGCATTTACCATTGTATGGTAGACAAATATTATCCCTGTTTTTCAGCTGCAGAAACTGGAATGCTAAAAGGTTAAGCAACAGTTACAAAGTTACACAGTGAGTCATTTCTTGAATCAGGAAATGAACTGAAGGCCATGATTCCCTTTTCCCTGATTTTGCTGGCCCCCAAGTGTCATTTAACATTATTTACAGAAGTGTTTTTCTTTATTGTCTTACAGTGAGCTCTGAGAAGATTTTCTAAGACCTAAAAATCATGAAATGCAACATGTTTTAGGGAGCATTAAAATTCAGTCAATAACATTAATTCGTCCAACCCGTTTTATTAGCACTGATTGTGTATAGGAGCCAAAACTTTCCAGTCTTAGTTTTAAATCTACCCGTGATTTTAAAATATACACATGACATCTCTTTGCCTTCAGTAAAACAGGAGTAAATTATTCCTACTACAGACTTCATAAGAAAATTATGTGATTATATTACATGATATGCTTTGGGTTGAATAAGTAGAATTACTGAATATAATTTTTTAAAATGAGCACATCACTCTTTCTTTACTAGTACAACTTTGGTAAGTTTCTTATTAAAAAGTTTTAAAAAATATTATCTAATTTTAGCTTATGTGTTTGTAGTTGTCAAAATATAAAACAGCCTTTCTGGAGGTATTTTGTTATGGCACAGTTAATATATTGTCATAGTCAGCCCTTGTGCCAACCACTTTGATACTCTTCCTATGGGGGATTAAGCCTGACCAAATAACCAAACTCTGTTTCTCCAAATATCCTGCATGTGCTCATTAGTTTTTCTACCCTTGATAATATATTTACGCCCCATCTCTAACTATACACCATTTAAAACTATGGCTAAAACGTAGTTTGGGTTAAGGAACCCAAATTGAGTTCCTTAGTACAACTGAACTGTGCTTTTTATAGGCTGCTGCTTTTAAAATGACTTTATTAAATGATAAGAAAAACAGCAAGGATGCAAATATAGGAAAACAGAAAGAATAACAGAAGTCTAGTTTATGCACTGCAGATTTCTGATTCAACTACTCCTGAATAGAACTCTGCCCTGATAAAATCTGCCTTTTTTACTCCAAATGCTGTTTTGAAGAGTATAGTGCAGGCCTTGCATGCCTCCTCTATTTTCCTGGACTTTTTGCATTCTAGTTTCTAGCCTTCTTCCACCTGGGAGATGCCATCAAATGAACCACCCCAGAGAGGCTTCCTCCAGAACGTCCTGACACTTTGTGTCCCTTAATAGTTAGCAAAGGCCTGGCCAGATGCGGTGGCTCATGCCAGTAATCCCAGCACTTTGGGAGGCTGAGACGGGTAGATCACGAGGTCAGGAGATTGAGACCTTCCTGGCTAACACAGTGAAACCCCGTCTCTACTAAAAATACAAAAAATTTAGCCAGGCATGGTGGTGGGTGCCTGTAGTCCCAGCTACTCGGGAGGCTGAGGCAGGTGAGTGGCTTGAACCCAGGAGGCAGAGCTTGCAGTGAGCGAGATTGCGCCACTGCACTGCAGCCTGGGCGACAGAGCCAGAATCCGTCTCAAAAAAAAAAAAATTAGTTGGTGAAGGCCTCTGGGAGATTTCTGTCTGCCTTGGTTGTGCTAAAGAGAAACAAGGGGTTGTAACTGTCTTAAAATCAGTTAAGGAGAACAGCAAGACTGGAGGACCCCTCACAATGCTAGCACTGGTAGTGAAAGTGTGACAGCCCCACAGAGAGATAAAATTGGGGGAAATGCCAAAGCAGCTGGATTTTGCACCTGTCTTACCACCACACTTTTTCTTTCATGACTGAATTTTGAGTTTCTAGATTTGGTTTTAGTAAAGAAAAAGTTGCCTTTGTAAGTTGGTATCAGTATCTTCATTTTACAGATTAAGAGAGACAGAAAAGCTCAGAAAGGTAAACAACTCATTCTCGGTTATAAAGCATGAATTGGTAAAGCTGGAATTTGGATGCATCTACCTTTAAAGGGCGTGCTCTGCTCTCTGTGGCGTGAAGTTGTGATGTCATCAGAGAAGTCATGAGCCCCACGTGGAGCACTGCAGAGTAGTGGTATGTGGGCAGGTGGGCGCAGCCACCAACTAACTTCCCAGGACTTCTGAACAAGCCCCTTTCCTCTGAGCTTTATGTTAAGAAATATTGTTAGTGGCACCCTATCGATAGTAAGAAATAATTATTAATGCTAAATAAAAAGTCTCTCTAGGAGAAAGTTTTTTTTAAAAAAGGAATTAAAAATCATAAGAAAAGGATATGGTGAGCATAATACATATGGTAATAACATAGTATTTCATTTTTATTTATTTATTTATTTATTTTTGAGACGGAGTCTGGCTCTGTCACCCAGGCTGGAGTGCAGTGGCCGGATCTCAGCTCACTGCAAGCTCCGCCTCCCAGGTTCACGCCAGTCTCCTGGCTCAGCCTCCCGAGTAGCTGGGACTACAGGCACCCGCCACCTCGCCTGGCTAGTTTTTTGTATTTTTTAGTAGAGATGGGGTTTCACCGTGTTCGCCAGGATGGTCTCGATCTCCTGACCTCGTGATCCGCCCGTCTCGGCCTCCCAAAGTGCTGGGATTACAGGCTTGAGCCACCGCACCCGGCCTAGTATTTCATTTTTAAAGAAACCCCTACATATTAATGTCTTCTAAACTTTCCATCTGATCCTTTCTGAAGATGATGAAAATATCAAATATGAAATATACAATCAATTCTCATCTTTTGTAATTTTTATATCCTGTAAAATTGCTGCAAATACTAAACCATTCCTCCTAAGGGAAATACAGGGTCAGGTTCTTCTGTGCCTTGTCACAATTTCATTAACCGATGAATACATAACCTTCTTTTTATATGTGTTTCTGTTTAAGGACACATTTAATATTATTGTTGATTCATTAACATTGAACTTACAGCTGACAGCACTGTAATTTATGAGTGATTGAAACTTATCTAATATATATATTTTCTCTCTAAGGCACATCACAGCCTTAGGAACTCTAGACAGCACTTCAGTGCTGTGCTTGGGGTTTATTTTAAACTGTGAAACACAACAAAAAGCACAAAAATGCAGAAACAAGTGGCAATAAATAGACTGAGAAAAGGCCACTTGTTTATAATATGAGAGCTGAACCAGGAAGGCAGAGCATGGTTTTGTTCTACCTCAGCTGGGACGTGATCAAATTTGTCCCTGTTCTATGCATGTTCATGAAAGAACACAAAACACTGCTAGTATTGATTCTGGGGTTACAAATAAATTTTTGTGAGTAGGTGAATTCACAGACACAGAACCTGCAAATAATGAGAATCAGTTATAAATATAATAAACAAGTTGAAATGAGTTTTAATCCTGTGGCTACTTTACTTTCATATACACATTGACAAATTAGTGAACTTAATCTTTTTTTTTTTTCAACATTTATTTTAGATTCTGGGAGCGCATATGCAGGTTTGTTACAAAGGTATATTGTGTAATGCTGAGGTTTGGAGTGTAATTGAACCCATCACCCAGGAAGTGAGTGTAGCACCCAGTAGGCAGTTTTTCAACCCTTCCTCTCCGCTCTTGTGTTCCTCAGTTTCTGTTGTTCCCGTCTTTCTGTCCTTGTGTACACAATGTTTAGCTCCCACTTATAAGCAGGAACTTGTGGTATTTGGTTTTCTGTTTCCACATTAGTTCACTTAGGATAATGGCCTCCAGCTGCATCCATGTTGCTGCAAAGAACATGACTTTGATCTTTTTTTTAATGGCTGCATAGCATTCTATGGTGTATATGTGCCACATTTTCTTTATCCATTCCACCATTGATGGGCACCTGGGTTGATTCCATGTCTTCGCTTTTGTGAGTAGTGCTGCGATGAACATATGGGTGCGTGTGTCTTTGTGGCAGAATGATTTATTTTTCTTTGGGCATACACCCAGTAGTGGGATTGCTGGGTTGAATGGTAGTTCAACTTTTAGTTCTTTGAGAAAATCTCTGAACTGCTGTCTACAGTGGCTGAACGAATTTATATCCCCACCAGCAGTGTATAAGCATTCCCTTCTCTCCACAGCCCTGCCAATGTCTGTTATTTTTTGACTTTTAAGAAAAGCCATTCTAACTGGTGTGAGATGGTATCTCATTGTGGGTTTTGATTTGCACTTCTCTGGTGATACTACACCAGGAAGTCTGTTGACCACTTCTTACCATAATTATCAACCTTGCTTTAGTCTATGCCATTTGAAAGCCGATGATGCATCTTTGACTAAAGTTCTAAGGATAAACCAATTCAAGTATAATAAATTTAAAAATTATTATGTCTCAAAATTAAATCACTCAGAGGGATAACAACATAAAATAAATGTTAGTGGTAACGTGATCATAGGGCCTGAATTGAAAAAGGGAAAGAATTGGAAGATGGTTTTGCATATATGCCAGACTTTCATTTCAACATAACTGTTGCTGTAATATCCTCCCACTACCTTTTTCATACCAAGTACTATAATCCCACACGGTCCACATGATGCTCTGTGCTATTAAGTGAAGTGACAGAAAAATAAGTGACAGAACAGCAGGGTTATATCACCCAGTGCCTTGGAATTCATACCTAGAAAACAAGTGGTACAAATCACACAATGGAGAAGTCACTGTCACTGATTAGTGATAAATGGTGGTCTTCACAGTATGTTTTTATTATTAGCAGCTTGTTTTTTCATCAAAAGTCTATGCAAAATGAACAGTGCCACAAGTTATACATTTTGGTTCTCTTAGGTATTCTATGGATTATAACATGCTTGTTTTATTTTGTAGGGTTTTGGTATAAGTTTTAAAAGGTATTAATATGAGTGTGTGTTGAGGGGTTGGGGAATGGTAATGATAAAATTGAAAATGTTGTATAGTTACAGCATGATTGCCATGTATGTGAAGAATGTTTGAAACGGTTCAGATTAGTACTGGGATTGTGATCGGCTTTGAGTTGCTTCAGGTCTAGTAGAAATCCAGTTATTTCCAAGCCTGTGAAATGTGAAGTTCAAGAAAATTGAATCCATGTATAGCAAAACCATTTTTCTCACAATTTTTTAACCAGTGAACATTGTGTGGGAAATTGATTCCATATGTTTTCAAGTCATTTATGTAACTTGAATAATTAAAATATTCATTGGTAAGAGCTGCCTGATGTCTTTAAAGTCAGGAAATTGTCTTATGCCAAAAGTAGACAAACTCAAACACCAAAAGGTCAAGATAAGTTTGAAATTTCACAACATCCCAAAATGTAATTATTCGAAAAAAATTTAAGTGTTTGCGAATCCCTCATGCTTATTATCACATGGTAGAAAAATAATAAATTCCTTTATCTTCACACTGTTTATTGTTCCTTTTTTACATTTGAAAAATCTTTGCCTATGTGTCTTTCTTTTGCTAAAGTTACTTCCAAATTATGTTGGGGAAATGTCTGGACTATTAATGACATTGGCAACAAAATCTTGTCATCTCTTTTTGTAAAAAAAATAACATTAATAAATGCTTCCAGTTCTTTTCTAATTAAAAATCAAGCATAATTATGAGGATATATTTTGCTTCAATTATATCTAAATATTTCTAAGAGTTGTGATTATTATTCCCATTTTTTAGATGTAGAAATCAAGGTCCTGATGGAATAGACAGTCTGGGAAACCACATCTTAACTAAATAAGTTAAACTTTGCCTGAAATACTTCAGAAATACTTAATGAGAAGCATGCACAAAGGCTATAACTGATACATTTGGCCTTAGTGAAATACTCAAGATTAATCTGTTTACTTCTATGCAAGAGAATGAGATGAAGAAAATGTGAAAATAAGGAATGCTGAAAATACTACCGTGTTTATAGCATAATGATGACAAAATTTGGAGCTGAAAGATCTACTTTCAAATTCAGACTCTTCTATTTATTAGCTTTATGAGCTTGGGCAAGTCACTTGATCTCTGAGTCTCTATTCCCTCATCCCTTTAGTGGGAATAATGACACCTTATAGATTTGTGAGAATAAAGTAAGATGTTATTATATGAGTATTTCATAAATTAAAAAGTACTCTATATATAAATAATAATAATCACAATAATATGGAAATATAGGGGTAGTCCCTACCTATCATGCAATTAGAAAAATTTAAATTTGACCCATGTTATTTATTTTGTTTCATACTACAGATTTAATTTTCCCTCATCCTTATTGTGAAACAGAATCTTACGACAACATAACATGTAACTTATTTCAAAAAATTATTGCGAAAAACTATAAAAAAAAAACTACGTATTTTCCCATCTTTGCATCATTTTTACAAGAAGATCCCTTTCTTGCTTTGTTCATTCTAAATTTAAAGGCTCTTTAATGCCTTGGAAAATTAATCAATTTAATTTAACATGGACATTTAATTTAAGATGGACAATGGCGTTTCAAATAAGACGTTCTTTCAGGAAAAAGAGGATCAGAGGGCCTGGGGCCCAGGGTCTGGGTGGCTGGTGGGGGCGGAGAAAGAAAACAAGTCATTCAGTTGGAAACGAGCTGATACCTGCCAGAAGAAAACGTGGAAGTCACCCATTGCTGTGCATATTGTGTTCATACTGTAATTAAAAATGGATTAAAGAGAGCTAGAGCATAGCACCTCTGATTGCTGCTCGCCTTCGCACTCAAGAACGAGAAAGCCATGGTGTTAAATTTAGCCAGTGGCACTCAACTAAGCCCAAGCTGTCTAGCCTGGCCTGTGGGCTAGCAGTGCTTTAACAAAGGATGGACAGTTAGTTTTCCTCTCTGAGTTGTTTCTAGTAAAATAGCAAAAAAAAAAAAAATTAAAAAGTTGATTTTATTTTTTAAGCCGGAAATGCCATGTATAACTAAGGAACATGAGACATTCTCTTCTCTCTCCTTCTCTTAATGTGATTCCTTGAGCTTTAGAATTGGTAATTCTGAATATATTGGGCCTTTTTATCTGCCTTGTTGAGATTTCAGATATGACATTCTCATTCTCTCAAAGAACATATGACTCTGTACAGGGGCCTTGCTAACCTGTAAATCCTGGGGAATTTAAAACCTGTTTTGTTTTGTTTTTTTTCAGTCTATGAGGTGCTAGTTACCTACCCTTTTCCCTGAATAAGGAAGCTGCTTCTCTGTTCTTTGCCCTTTCCCTCTCCTTTCAAAATGAGTTTCATTGTGTTTACCCAGAAATGGGGCTTTGTGGCACTTAAAAGATTCCAAAGTGGCAGAGGCTAACGTACCAGTAGAGCTGGATTCCAGCTTTCCATGGTAACACCCAGCTTCCCTTCTCTAACCACCTCCTTCTAGTCCAACCAGACAATTCTAATCCTACCTCTGTGGTTGCTCTGAAAAGGTATCCAGTTTGGTTATCAGAAAAGATCTTTCTTAAACAAATATTTACCAGCATCTGTTTTACTCTTTGGAGGAGTGAGTAAAGGAAGGGCTTGATTCTCTTAATCCTTTTGGATCACACATTGTGTAGATGATGATAGAATGTAGTCAAGTGTACCTAGCACTGGAGCCCGACCTGTAAGGAGAATGACACTTTATTGCCTCAATGATCACAAACCTTAAGTGGCTTGATTGGCTACTCATCTCCTGGGTGACTATTATTCCCATCACCTTCCACTATAAGTCCCTTCCTCTGCATGGCAGAAATCCAGGAACATTCCATGAGAGTTACGATATTTTCCTTTAATGGGCCTTACCTTTTTCTTGGTTCCATGAACCCTTTAAATGTCAAAGTGATTCACATGGGAGGAACTGATCCTACACTCTTCATTGAAATGCTTAAGGATGTAAGATGTTTTCGCTCATGAAATGGTGTGATGCTTATCTTTTTGCTAATAATGCACTGCAGGTTTGTCATCCTGACATTATCAGTCTGCGTGTAGCCAGGAAGTCTGTTGGATAAAAAAGCACAAGGAATGTACAGTTTTGGGGGAAAATATTTTCTAGAGCCCTCACTTTTCCTACCTGCTTTAGGACCCCCTAACTACTGTGAAGATTATCCCAAGAAAGGATTGGTTCTCCATGTCCTTATGTTGTTGGATATTTCATTTTTATTAGCCACATCTTAGTTTAAGGATGGCTGGCATCAGTGGTAACCCAAATTAATTTGTTTTTCATGTAATCTGACTGTATTTCCCACAAATGTTAATGGATGAAAGTTTATTCTTTCAAGTTGTTCATTTACCTCACATTTATTCTGAATTAGATTTCAAGATGCCCCTTTTACAAAAGAACAAGTCAGAAAAAGAAGAGTGAGATATTAAAATCTCAAGAAAGAACACACGATGTATTTTAAAATTCATTCACAACAATATATTGAGAGCCTTTTCTGCTATAGTTGGACTCTAGCAGGGACCAATTCCTCCATTAGGACCTAGATCCTATCCACTTCTGCCAACTCAGAGATATCACTGTGGTATTTTTTTTCTCTCCTGTCTACGTCATCAATTGTTTCACCTCTTCTGAATCTTTCTCATCTGCATACAAATGCGCTGGTATACTCCCATCTTAGAAAACCCTCTTTTGACCTGACTCACCCTAGCTACTTCTTCATTCCTCTCCTTACCTTTTTTAGACAAAGTCCTTGGAAGTGTTGAGTCCGCTTACAGTCTCTAAATTCTCTATTTTCTCTTGAACTTACTCCAATAAGGCCCCCAGCACTCCAATGAAATGACTACTCTTGTCAAAGTCATGAATGAGCCTCGCAACACCACCTACAATGGTCAGTTCTCCATCCTCATGTTCCTTAACCTATAGTAGCATTTAACACTATCATATCTAAAATTTATCTAAGTTGACATTACAGTGCAGTATTTCTAGGATCCACAACTTCAACTTTCTCTTATTGGCTGATGACCTTCAAGTTTACTTCTTGAATCCAGACGTGATATTTGTCAGAGGCATGGATGAATGATGAATGAATTTCCTTTACTACACTTTCTCTTAGGTGTTCTAACAATAATATTGTTAAATGGAAAGCTCATTTTAATACCTGCAGAAGTACTGTTAAAACTTTACTGATAAGACTCTGAAATATGGTCTTCTTTTTCCAAGGGAAGTTATTTTAGTAACAATCATAAAGCACTACAGCTTTATCCTTATGGTTTTGTTTTTGTTTTTGAGACGGAGTCTTGCTCTGTCGCCCAGGTTGGAGTGCAGTGGCGCGATCTTGGCTTACCGCAAGCTCCGCCTCCCAGGTTCACGCCCCAGTAGCTAGGACTACAGGCACCCACCACCACGCCCGGCTAATTTTTTGTATTTTTAGTAGAGACAGGGTTTCACTGTGTTAGCCAGGATGATCTCGATCTCCTGACCTCGTGATCCACCCGCCTCGGCCTCCCAAAGTGCTGGGATTACAGGCGTGAGCCACCCGCCTGGCCTATCTTTCCGTTTTATAAACAGTGAAAGTTGTACATGTATAGATAGTCTGTCATGCCAATTCTGTGATTTTTTTCAATCTAGAAAAGAATTAACTTTGATGCTAATCCTCACCAATAATTAATTGGAATCTGATCTGTGGTCTCATAAAAGCATCATGGATAAAATATTATTTTCATGCGCTTGTCTTCCAGCTTGGCCCCTGCCTCTACCATGCATTCATCCTGCTCTGGGCCCAGCTCTGAGTCCCTATGATTGACCTGTATTCTCACAACCAGGAAGCACAATGCCCAGCAGGTTTCTAGCCTGTCTGATCCTGTCCCAAAGCTTGGTAACCAAGTCCTGTTTTACTGATTGTGGTCTACTTAATTCCATGCTTCCTGGTTCTTGACCTTGGCTACAAACTGGCTTATGAAATATTCCTAATAGAAGTGAACTTCCTGTAATAAGAGGACCCTTACAGTAAGATTTTAATTTCCTTACTAATGCAGGAATGAAACTGTTGATCAGAGTTGCAGTATTGATTCTTCCTGTGGCCATGGATACACATATGGGTAAGACATACAGTTTCTTATGTATTTTATTATAATAACTCCCTCACCACCACCTTTACCATGTGGAACTTACAGTAGCCTAGAATGATTTAGATTGGCATGGATAATCCCAGCATTATAGAGGAATTTTTATCTGTGTTGTAATGTGCTTTTTTCTTGATTAAGAATGAGACAGCAGGAAGGGTATGAGTAGGGATATGAGGGAAGGAATTTATATTACTCTGTATGAGGCAATTGAGCTAAGCTATAAGGATGCAAAGGCATAAGAATGACACAGTGGACTTTCAGGACTCAAGGAGAAAGGGTGGGAAGCGGGTGAGAGAATAAAGACTACAAATAGGGTGCAGCCTCTATTGCTTGGATGATGGGGGCACCAAAATCTTACAAATCACCACAAAAGAACTTACTCATCTAACAAAACACCACTTGTTCCCCAATAACCTATGGAAATAAAAAATAAAATAAAATAATGTAGTTTGATGTGACAATCACTTTTTACAAATGTAACGAGATTCCCCCTCTCAATAAACAATAAACCAAAAAGAAGGAGGAGGAGGAGAGGAAGGAAGGAAGGAAGGAAGGAAGGAAGGAAGGAAGGAAGGAAGGAAGGAAGGAAGGAAGGAAGGAAGGAAGGAAAGCAGGAAGGAAGGAAGGAAAGAAGGACCCATAAGGTCCACTAATCAAATATGCCAGATAATCTAGAAATGTATTTAGAGAATTTAGTATTCTCCCTATAGTGATGGCTTAACTCCAGGGGTCATAATGCAGTGTCAACTAAAAGTGAGCTTGTAGTTGCTTCATGGAACATAGAGATGCTTAAACAAGGAGAAATTAAGCTCCTGAGAACTCTTAATAAGATAATCACATCAGACCTTGAGTTCAAGTCCTATTTTATCACAGTGTTTTCAAAATGATGTAGTTTATTGTGGTCAGTTTAGAATAATGGCATAAGCATTGTTTGCTTTTTGGTTCTTCCTGCCAGTAAACTCTATGACCTTAAGCGATCTATCTATACTCTTATTACTACTTATGAAAAAAAAAGGAATCCCATAATTTATTTTACAAAACCTTGGGGCTACTTTTGAAGCACCACATTATTTCAATTCATAAATATTAATAGCTATGAGACCCGGAAAATTGCTGATTTAAAGAAGAAAATTGAACGTTTTCACTGGAATCACTGGCAAGATTGCAGCAAAAGCTATCATTGCACATAGTGCTGGTTGATGCCCATATATCAGAAACCTCAGAAGAGAAGCCAACATTTGACTCAGCAGAAAGATTGATCCCTATTGCTGGATCCTCCCATTTGGAATAATGTTCCAGGAAGTTTGTACTACCACTCCCTATGCTGAATAAATACACAGATTCTGTTTTAATTATGCATCAATCTCCTTCATATGAAATTCCCAGATAGGTAGGATGGAAGGTCTTTGATAGTTACTTTACAGGAGTCAAGGATTAGTCTCTGTAGTTTAATTCTTAGAAGCCACTCTTGTGCCTAATATTTCACACGTGCAGCACAGCAAGATGCCTCTAATGAACAGCTGACGTAGTGAAAGAAAGTGTGACCACAGAAATCATACTCACTAAAACTAGGTCCGAAGGTTACTTGTTTCAGGCCTCAGGCTTCTGCTTGCCAAGCCTGAGGATGGGGAGGAAACACTAGCATGGTGAGAGGTAAGTAAAGTTGGCCTTTCCAGGTCTGGCCATGACCCTTCCATTAGGGCCTCTGTATCCCAGGCACTTAATAGTAAAATGTTGAAGGATCAAGGACCAATGAAACTTTTTTGTTACTGAATACTGTGTGTGTGTATGCGTAAAAATCCTGACGTGGCACTGGTTACACTTGAATCTTAAGCAGCAGATTTTTTATGTCAGTCAATAACTAAACTGGTATATTCTGTGAGTTACATTTGTATTCAGTCTCCCTTCTCCATCTTGAAATAATTCCTCATATTTAACACTCAATTAAGGGAAGTGTCCCTGGACTCTTCTGGTGGCCCTTATTTTAACACACTCAAATATGCACTACATGGATTTTCGTGTCACTGCCGTCTTTCATGGTGTTTTTGGATTCCTTATTGAAAAGCATCAGTGCTTTTAATACAGAGCTTCAGCAATCATGTGCCTGGATTAATCTGTCATCACAGCATTGACACCCTTTGCAGCAAAAAGTTTAGAAACACAATTTTCCTGGCTTCTGAACAACGCTTTGGCTAAGGAAAGAAAGACAGGAAAAGTTAGGCCCCTAGGTTACATCTTTCTGAGAAAAGATACAAGTTTATCAGATAAACTTAAATCAGAGAAAGTTAAAATTATTTTGAAAGAAATACATCTTGGAAAGTTTCTGTAAGAATAACACAGAGCTCTGTCATCAACAAGGTGTAAGTCATTCATAATTAGGAATCTGTGAGAGATGACTCATGTCTCTTGGATAAATGAACATAAAAGCAATTAGTCGGGTGTGAATTATTTGGTTTCTAAATGGCCTGACAGTTATGACAACCAAATTTAGATTTTTATCTGTCCAACACTGGTTCAATGTATTCAGCATTAAATTAACTCTTTTATTTCTTAGAGTCAGTGAGAAGCTTTCTTCAAAAAATTATTTTTAATATTTATGATTACACTTTCCTGTTGAAGGAAAGGGAACATGACAAAAAGATGTGATTCCAATAAGCAGCCACCAAATTGGATGTGTCATCCCAGTGAGCATGTCCAATGCAATGCGGAACTTCAAATCTCATGATGGACAGCCAGGCACCTGCTCAGCATACACCACACACATGATAAACTGAGTGAGCTGGTAAACTTAATTGCACTGAATTCTGTAAAGGACACTTCACATACTCAAGGCTGTCTCATTTCCTTGCTCAAGTGAAATTTATAACCTAACATGTACACATTGATATAAGCATAGAGAATTGAGGACCATGAAGAGATTAAGAAATTAATCACATCCCAGTGATTTATTCCTTGGGTTTATCTGGGTGTTTACATAACAGCATGGGAGGCAGACAGAATATTGCTTAAAAGCAATGTCTTGGGAATATGACAGAGTCCAAATACTGATTGCGAAAATTTCTAGTAAAATGACTTCATGCAGTTGACTCCCTCTATGCCTCAGTTTCCTATTTCATAGAAGGTACTGTGAGGATTAAATGCAACATGCTTCCTAGATCATGAACTTCTTGAAAATAGTATCTACGTGTATCTTGTTTGTTATTGAATCTCTGGTACCCAGCATACTCTCTAGGATATAGTAGGTGCTCAATAATGTTAGGTGAATAATTATGTAAAATAATTACTATAGTCTGTGACATATTGAAGGAAATATGATGGTAGTGATAATTTCATTCTTAGGAGCTTTAAGAATCCCTTTAGTGGTTTCCCAATACACTTAGAATAATTTTTACATTCCCATAAGGCCCTGAATGATCTGACTTGTTTCTGTTGTTCCAATTTTATCTTCTATTGATAAGATAAGAAGATTCTAGTGAATCTTCTATTCCTTTTTTCAACCTGTAGCCACACTGCTCTTCTTCACTGTCTCAAATAATCCAAACTATTTCCTTCCTCAGGACCCTTGCACATGCTTCTTTCATTGTATTTCTGCCATTTCACATTCTGCATCCAGTTCTTTTTCCCAAATCCTGGCCCTTCTAACTGAGAGCTGTCAGGCACACTACCAGATGCTTTGTTGTGAAATCATAGATGCAATAACCATGAAGGACTACACACTTCTCATAGATTTCTACAGTAGCCTATTTCCTTATACACTCCAGCAGGTGAACAAGCTTAGTTTCCTGAAAACTCAACATGTTCACTTATGCCATGGGTGGTTAGTAACCTTTTTCTGATCATTTTTAGGTCTTTACTTCCTCAGCTTCTTCCACAGTTGTACAAGGTGAAATTCCTATAATAAATTATGTATTCTATAACATGGTAGTTATTCTGCTTTTCTGATTAAACACTGATTGCTAAACTTATTGGCAATAGAAACTTAAAGGTCAGTATCTGTAGTTGGTTCTTATCTTATTGGATTTAAAGGCATCCACGTTCCCATGGCCAGTAGCAAAGGAGGCACCAATAATACACTGACAAAATAGTTATTTAAATACTCACATTTTGGCATAAAGTGCCTATAGGAGACAAGGCTTTGGAATGATCAAATTTTTCCATGGAACATTCCAATAAAAATAAGGTGCATTATGTGGTTGATTGGTTGCTTTTGAATATAATAGAAAACTTGGAAAAATAAAGTAATATTTGTGGGATTTCAAAATCCCAGCTAAGTATATTGGATCAGGGTGGAAGGAAATAAGATTAGATCAAGCTGAATTTGTTGATAAAGGTGCACTATGCAAAGATTTTGGATTCATAATGTCACCCTGAGCAACAAAGAGAGGCTTTAACAGTTTGGTTGGTTGATTGACTGAAGCCTAGACCCAAAGGTAACCTACGCTAAATCAAGCTGTAATGTTAATGCTTTCCTGATGTACTAAAAAGAAAGGTATCCAAAGGCTTAGGGAGATTTGAATGTTGGAGTAAATTTATGCTATAAGATCTTTTTACCTATTCATTAATCTTGAGAAGGTCTAGAAGATAACCCATTTACCAAGACTGTGGAAGGCTGAAAGAAATTAATTCCTGAGGAGAGCTTGTGGCATCTTTGAAGACCATTGTGGTCACTAGTTTTATAGGCCAGGAATGATAGGGAAACTCTTGCCATAAAACAGAACCCCTGGAATTCAGTGGAGATAATGAGAATGGCTAAATGTCAACAGCTAAATTGTAGCATATCATCATCAAAAACAATGTGAACATGAAGATCATCATGGGCAGCAGAGCCAAGGCAGTAATTAGGATGACTTGACCAACAGAGATCTTTGACATTGGCTAGATGATAATGATGTACCCAGAAGTGGAATCGATTGACAGCCTACTAAAATCTTAATTAAGTGGGAAAGCTCTGAGTCTTATGAGCAGGAGTTTACTTGTGTCATCACAATGGAGAGATGTGACTAGTCCTTCAACTAATTTTCAGACTTGAGCAAGTGAGCAGATTTAGAGTATCTTGAATGAATTGAAGGTCGGATTTCCTTGAAGAAAGACCCTGCTACAGAGTCAACAATTGATGCAGCATCCTTCCTCCTATCCTTCCCCAAAGGGACCTGGGGTCACTCACCAGCATGACTATGCATTGGAAAATAGAAAATAATTACATTTTTAAAGGGATTATTAGGCCCTGTCTCTAAAATGACATTTATTCCTGGAGATGCATACACCACTGTGGTCTGACAGCTGAAATAGGGGCTTATTGAGGTCAGGTGATTGATGGAGTATTGGCTTGGGTTCTGAGTGTCCTCAAATGCTCTTTGTGATTTTTTTCCTCCAGTTTTGGAATTATATAGTTGAAGTTGATAAACTTAGCAATTTTCATAATCCTCATGTTGGCTATTATGATAGGAAAGGCTATAATATGTGGAAACCACTAGAACTGGCTTTGCATACAAAGATAATAAATCCAAAGTAGTACTGCATTCCTGGAGGGATTGTAGAGATTAGTAATGCCATCAAGTACTTGAAGATGCAGAAGTAGTAATTCCCACCATATGCCTACTTAACTTCTCTGTTCCTCTTGCGCAAAAGACAGATGAATCTCAAGAAATGACAGTGGATTATAATAAATTTTAATCATCTGGTGACTACAACTGTAACTATTGTACCAGACGTGTTTTTTGCTGCTGGAATAAAGGAACACATTACCTGGCACAATACATAGATAGATAGATAGATAGATAGATAGATAGATAGATAGATAGATAGATCTCAATAGATAGATACTGACTTGGAAACTGCTATATTGTCTGCAGATATAGTCTGCTATTACCAGAGCAGTTTGCCTTCAATGGACAGGACTAAGAACATACTATCATTGCATATCAATGTGTTATATCAACTCTACAATTCTGGTTTATAATTTCATCTTCAGGAACTTTGAACACCTTTCCATGCTAGGGAACATCACATCTGTCCATTGTATTGATGATATCATACTGCTTGGACATGGAGAACATGAAACAGGAGCTACCTCATACCCTTTGGTAAGACGCATATGCCGGAAAATGGGAAATTCCACAAAAATTCAGAATCCTGACATCTTCGAGAAATTTCTAGGAATCTTTGGAGAGAGGTTTAGCAAGTTTGGGGTTGTATGACTGATGGTTGCATTGTGTTAGATGGAAATATAATTTTGCTTTTATCTTTTCTGAGAAGTTAAGTATTTGTTTAACATGAATGCTAAATTGACAAGAGGTAGATTGTGGTGCTTTCATACTGTCATTTTAGCTAAATTGAAAGTATATTTCTATATATTTCAGATTAGGCTTGTCTACTAGAGACATTTTATGTGAAATTTGAGAGGCAGAAGTGAAGCAACCATTATACTCTGAAGGCTGTTGTCTGAAGGTGATAAAGAACAAATGCAGAGATGCCAAGAGTTTCCAACTGGTCCTTATCTTGCCCCACTGTGAATGTCTTCTTCCCAAATGCCTATTCTATTTCTGGCTAAGGATTTAGAAATAGGCTAAGTTCCTTGAGGGCAAGACCAGGTTAAATTCATTGTTAAATCACAGGGACAGGCAGTCAATAAATGCTTGTCGATTTTCTATCAATCAGTCACCCTTCTGTTTCCCCTTTCTATCATCTTCTACTAATGTGATAAGAATTGCAATTTCAGACCAGAAAAAATCAGATATTTTAATTCTCTTGTTTTATATATAAACAAACATTTTGCATTTTGCCAAAATTTAAATGACTAGTTTATAGAAGAAAAAGCACTAGGATTCCAGTCTCTTGACTCCTAGTCCCCTGCTTTGTCTTCTGCAGTAGATGACTAAATTACAATGAAAACAACTTGCCTTTGTAAAGTAATTTATATATTTCAAAGAGTCGTACATGTTATCTTAGTTAATCCTTTTCACTAACTCTCTGAGGTAAACGGGACAATTTTTTTTTTTTAATAGCACAGATGAAAATAAATTAAACTCATATAAGGTCATTTTTAATATAAAAATAAAACAATTTTTTCCTTTTATATTTTTTAGGGGATATTATAAAAACTAAACTTGCACCTTCTAAATTTGTAGAATCTGTAAATTAGTGCATTTGTGGAATGTAGACTAAGAATCATTTATTTCTACTATATTCATGATTAATGTATAATATCATAATGCCCACCTGATTCTGGTGGCTGGGTTGATGAGAACAGTGACCCAAAAGTTAATATTGTGAAAGACATTTGAAATGAGAGAGAAAAAGATCACCGCATATTCCTTCAATCTGGTTGTAGGCTAGCCAACTCTCTGGGGATTGTCTGATTCTATGACGGTGTGCACATTTGTTTGTCTTTGGTCAGTCTATTTAGCAACTTCGTGGGATGCAAGTTAACTTGTGGAATGGTGTAGATGTTTTCTGTCCATCGTAAAGCTAATGACTCCTGTTCATCACAAAGCAAATGAATTTTGTCCAGTAGGGAATACAAATCTCATTGCAGTATGCAGGTGGTAAGAAGGCAGGGCATATTTATTAATAGTGCCATAAGACTATCAGATGGCGAGGAAAAAATTATCCAGAAGGAAATCGAACTGTTCATGTGATGGGACACTTATGTCACTATTAATCAGATGGATGCAAATTATGTGACGATGAAAATATTATTTTTTGCCATCAGATTACAAACATTAAAAGAATGGCAATCACTTGCAAGGCTACTTACAGCATAAGATGATAGGGTAAAGCTTTTTGGAGGGCAATTTCAGTACTCAAAAAGCTATTTGTAAAGATATTGACCTGCAGCTTTACTCCTGGGCATCTATTGTGCAGTAATGCTTACATATATTTGCAAAAACATGAGCAGAGATGTTTGTTATGACATAGGAAATCACGAAGCTGTAAAGTGCTAAAAGTACATCAAGGGAAATAGTTAATACAAATTATGGTATATAAATACTATGAAATACTCAGTATTTATTAAACAAAATATGGGCAATCTATGTGTATGAACATAAAAATATGTTCACATATACTGTTGGGTGAGCACAGAAAGGCAAATTGGTATCATATATGGAGTCATCCCCATGGTTAAAAAATTACCACATAAAATGAACTTCTGGGATAAACTACACTAAACAGTGTTTACCAGTTTAACAGGATTAACAATATTTACTTCTGGTGAATTGGGCCAGGTGAAGTAGGCCGGGTAAAGAGATACAATCATGTTTTTCTTTTTCTTTTCTGTGTGTTTTTTTTCTTTCTTTTTTTTTTTTTTTTTTAGACAGAGTCTCACTCATCACCTGTCACCCAGGCTGGAGTGCAGTGGCACGATTTTGGCTTACTGCCATTCCGCCTTCCAAGTTCAAGCAATTCTTGTGCCTCAGCCTCTCAAGTAGCCGGGAATACAGGTGTGTGCCACCACGCCCAACTAATTTTTGTATTTTTAGTAGAGATGGGGTTTCAGTATGTTGGCCAGACTGGTCTCAAACTCCTGACCTCAAGCGATCCACCTGCCTCGGCCTCCCAAAGTCTTGGAATTATAGGCGTGAGCCAACGCGCCCGGCCTCAATCATGTTTTCCCTAGATAATTTTCCATAGTTTGAATGTATTACCAAAAAATCAAGTATATTTTTATTGCTTTTGTAGCATAAGAATTTTAAAATAAGAAAATAACTTCCCATTCCTAGTTCAAATTTGAGGCGATGAAATTCTCTTGTTCTACTTGTAATATTTAATCAACATGATTATTTCCGTGTTTCACTGCTGGGCAAGAAAAGAGCAGAATAACTCAGAAGTTATTTCTTGCAAAAGTGTTCATTATGGAACTCTCTTAAAATATTGAAACAGGAAAACATTTATACCCAGCTTACCATTATTTTTAGATTGAAAAGAGCAGGGCAACTCTAGGCAAGTGACTTATATTTTAGAAACCTATGTTAATGAAGTGCCAGTTTCATTTCTGTGCTGAAGACTTGCTGTGTGGGACAACCAACATAATAGACTATTTTTCAAATATTTCACTTTCAAAAGTGACTGCATTGAAATGTCAGGGGGTATGATAGGAGGAAGAGGGAACTGAAAGAAAGACCTGAGCCCTATTCCTGGCACTGTGTCCTACTAGTTATGTGACCTTGCAAAATACACTTAGCCTCAGAGCCTCCAGTCCTTCATCTATAAGATGATATTAATAACCACTCTTCCTTTTTCACAGGGTTGTCCTTTGAGCTTACTGAACTTGCATGTTAGAAAGCATTTTATAAACCAAATAAAAAATAAGGTATTACCATATCAGATCCCACTTTATAGTTCTGCCTTCTTTTTTATTTTTCATTAGTTTTCAGTTACCTAGCAAAGTACATGGCACTCAGTATCTGTTTAATAAATAGTTGAATGAATGAATGAATGAAACAGGTTAGTTTCACTCCTCTGAGCCCTCATGCTTTTCTGATATTGTACAAGTTAACTGAAACAGGTGAAAGAGTTTGTTTAGGAAATTAAAAAAATTACCACATTCCACAGACTTAGAGCAGTTAATTTCTTGGGACAGAAAATCATTCCCCCTCTTCCACTGGGCTAAGAGGAATTCCATTAGGGCAGCCAGATAATAATCCACCAAAGCCACCACATCTCTGCTGGGCAGTAAAACACTCATAGGATTAGCTCCATCAGTCCTGTCACATAATGGATTTCTGAAGAGTCAGGAGCATCTCTTTCAGAATTTTTTTATTTGGGGTCAGCTGGACAATTTCAAAAAGCTATTGACTTTAAAGGGACAGAACAGGCAAAAAGCCTCTTTTGAAGCACAAAATTCATTGTTCTTTTCTTAAACAGCAAACTAAATGAGATACCCATAGAATGGCGGCACAGTTTGCAGTAACAAACTAAACCAAATCAAAACCAAAAAGCTTTCTCTTGCCCTTGCTTCATAGTGATGAAATGGTTTGTGAACTGATCTATACTCTAACCATGACTGCATTTGGCATCTTTGAAAGGTAGCTTGAGCCTTAGTGGATTCATCTGGAAGGTTCTTTAGTATAACTAAATTTCTCCTATTCCATTGCATTTCTTTGACTGCCTAGGCATCTTTCTCTGTAAAACACATTAAGGGTTATACAGGCAATTATAAAATTAAATAACAAGTTCTAAAAACAAGTTTTAGCTCCAGTTGGTAAAAAGTCTTTAAAATATTAGATTTTATTTTCTTTCTCTTAGAAAAAGGGGAAGTATTCTAAAGAATATAAAAAGACTTATTGAGTCCTAAGAAGTCATGAAGACAGCTTTGGAAATGTTATAAGCATCAAGATTTACTCAAGATACACCTGCTTCTCTTACAAAAGGTAAACAGACCTGATTCTTTTTTTAATTGGAAACAGACCTGATTTTTTTTTTTCAGCTGGATATTCCAAAAATATGGAGATGTGGAGAAAGTTAATTTGGAAGAGGGTTGTTAGGATTCAATGTGCGTGACAGAGAAATATGAGGGAATGTACATGCCTTTACCTTGGTTCCCTGCCTCCTGCTTCCCCATCTTTGAGTATGGAATTCATGCAGATTTAGTCAGCTTTCTTTTTTGTGTGGTTTTTATTCATTCTGTCACCAGGTGGTGCTGCACTGTATGGTGATCCTATGTGTAGCCCTCCTGTTTCGGCAATCAAGTTGTGGTCTTACTAGAACTTGCAATTAAGAGCATAATAGAGCTATAAGTTAAAAGCATAAGTGGATGGTGGGCTTTTATTCTCCATAAACTTGTCTATATTTGTGCTTCTCTTTGCGGTGTAGTGTTGTTTTTTCTTAATCCCCCAAGGCGGTTTCCTTTATTTTGTCCCAATGTATTATTAAACATCACTTTATGCTTTTAAAAAGTAGCTTAACTAGTTTTAAAAATCATTTGTTTTCTGTTTTGCAAATTGTAATATGTCCCCTTTAATTTTTGCACTTTGGTGAGATATTGTTTATCAGGCGATTCCAAACTAAAACTTATGCCATGTTGGATGTGTCATGAGAACTCTGTTCATCTCTACCTCTATAGATATTAAGGATAAATATGGGAAAATGAAACCTGCATGAGATAATAGCATATCAGAGTTGATTAGGGCTATCAAAACTTATTTAAAGGATTCGTTATACTGGTAAGTTTTGTTGCCACTGTAGAATACAGGGCAAACGCATTAGAAAAAATTAGTACAATGTTAGAAATCAATAAAATTTAATACATTACTTTAAATAAGTATTTAAATTAATAAATTAAACAAATTTTTTATTAAACAAAATTTTTAAAAAACCGTTAGGCTATTCTGTGTTGCTATAAAGAAATACCTTAGGCTGGGTAATTTGTAAAGACAAGAGGTTTATTTGGCTTACAGTTCTGCAGGCTGTACAAGCATGGCATCAGCATCTGCCTAGCTTCTGTTAAGGCCTCAGGAAACGTCTAATCATGGAGGAACGCAAAAGGGGAGCTGGTGTATCACATGGCAAGAGTGAGCAAGAGAGAGAAGGGGGAACATGCTACACTCTTAAAATACCAGATGTCTTGGGAGGCCGAGACGGGCGGATCACGAGGTCAGGAGATCGAGACCATCCTGGCTAACACTGTGAAACCCCGTCTCTACTAAAAAATACAAAAAACTAGCCGGGCGAGGTGGCGGGCGCCTGTAGTCCCAGCTACTCGGGAGGCTGAGGCAGGAGAATGGCGTAAACCCGGGAGGCGGAGCTTGCAGTGAGCTGAGATCCAGCCACTGCACTCCAGCCCGGGCGACAGAGCGAGACTCCGTCTCAAAAAAAAAAAACCAGATGTCATGTGAAGTCAGAGTGAGAACTCACTCATTACTGTGAGGAGGGCACCAAGCTGTTCATGAGGCATCCGCCCCATGGGACCCAATCAACTGCGACCAGGCCCTACCAGGCCCCACCATCAACACTGGGGATTACATTCAACATGAGATTTGGAGGGTACAAATACCCAAAATATATCAGAAAACAAAATTTATTTTGCTTATAATTTATTAATAAGGTAAATTTCAAAGAGAACATTCCAGACCAGATAAATTATCAGATTTTGATGTAGATCTCTCTTAAAGTATATTTTAAAATGCTACATAAAGGGACACTGGTCTCTGAACTACTGTAGTTTAATACTCTGATATTTCTGTCAAAGCTACATGTTGTAGATAATAACAATAGGTCCCAGATGTTTTAAGTTAATTCTTATTTTAGATGTGCCTGTTGTCTCTAAAGCATATACAGTAGTAAACAGTAAGCCATCTATCTTCATTTTTTTCTTTTTCATATAAAAGTCTCTTGAAAAGCTCTTTTCCTTTCTTGCTTTATATGTTCTCTTGTTCTCCTGTTTCTTTTCTCTGCAAAAATCCCATATAGTAAATTCCACCTACATAACTGCCTTTTCTGACTGTATCGTTTTCTTTTTTCTTTCGCTTTGCCTTGCATGGTCTTAAATAATTCTTTTAAGTTTATAGTAATAGCCTAGGTTGTGTTAGCTGAATGTCTTCTTCTTCTAATATTCAGCAATAGCTGGTAAAGCAATCATCAAACCTTCAGTGTATCTTGATGGGCCACAGTCATTTCCTGTTACTCTTCCTGCATTCCATTAGCTGGACCCTGAAACCTCACTCTAATCCCCCTGCTAAAACCCTATCCCAATGGCTCAATTTTTAGATAATTTTTAATTGTAGTAATCAAAATATCTATAAATTCTAAATTTTCAAAAGATAAGAAGTATCAATTTGGCCATTTATTTTCCTGGAAAACTTTTATCAGCTGTGTCCTGTAAAGAAAATGGGTACATGAAAGAAACAATAATTTCTCCTTAATTTTCCTCCTTTGAGGGGAGGGATGTGGTTCCTGTGATCAACCATTATCTCTTAAGGTCATGAAACAATATGTAATGTAAGAGCTTCCTCTCCTTAATATAGATTAAGTTACATCAATGGCTAGTGAAGAAATCACCAAATTTTGAGTGTACTTTGAATATGTACTAGGTGATGATTATATTGCGAAAGTTTCATTTAGGGATAAGTTTAAAATGAATAACAAATAAAAAAGAACTCTTTTAGGATACATTATTTTTTATCTTTCTCAATAGAATAAAAGGCCAAGAAAAGGCTTTATGAAACTGTCTGTGAATAAATTTAAAAAGGACGAGTGAATATGTTTTTGGTAGTATTGAATAATGTACAGAAATCACTCATGTAGGAAATAATTATAACAAGTAATTTAACAAGGCTTAAAGGATTAGGCAGTTTTATGAGCATTAATGACATATCTGTTGCTGATAGAAGAAAAACAAAAGGATATAGAGCACACATGGTCCATCATGAATTGCTGTCATTCTAACATATTATTCCAAGGGTGTGGGGGTAGGGAGTTGGGAGGGTGTCCTTCTGACAAAGGAAATAATTTTGACAACCCAAGTATTATTAAATAGTAGCTGTACTGACAGGCTTCCCAGTAAAGGCCAGTTAGGCTGGTAAGGAGGCCACATAAAGTCACACCATGGGGAAAGGCACAGAAGGATTAAATAAATCCAAATAACTTGTATATTCCCGAACTGTGACTTATAACATGGAGAAACAATGACTAAGGTCATGGCCCTACAATAATAATCATAATTAAATTATTATAAATTAAATTAGTTTTTAGTAATATTAATATTAAATTATTATACATAATAATAACTAAATCATTACTGTAGAGCAAATGACAGATTCTAACCTCATCTAAATTTTATAAAACTGGATTACTGGGAAATTGAGAGAGGAAGGAGTTAAAGCTGTTGATAGTATACTTCAAAATCCAGGTTCAAGATTCCCTAATCACTCAGACTTCAACTGGTGAACATTGAAAAACAAACAAACAAACAAAAAACACAACGAAAACCTAGCATGTTTGCTGATCTAACTTTTGTTGTTATTGTTATTGTTGTTTGAGACAGGGTCTTGCTCTGTCACCCAAGCAGGAGTGAAGTGGCTTGATTAAGGTTCACTGCAGCCTCTGCCTCAGGGGCTCAAGTGATCCTCGCACCCCAGCCACTGGAGCAGATGGTACTACAGGCGTGTGCCACCAAGCCCAACTACTTGCTTTTTGTGGGTTTATTTTGTGTTTTTTGTAGAGACTGGGTTTCACCATGTTGCCCTGGCTAGTCTCAAACTCCTGGGCTCAAGCCATCTGCCCACCCTGGCATTGCGAAGTACTGGAATTACAGCTGTGAGTCATCGTGCCCGGCCTGATCTAACTTCTATATGATCACTTTATTTACAAACATATGTTTCTCTTTCTGACTTTAACATATAATATAAAAATGTTTGTAGTTTAGTGCATCCAAAGGTAAAAATCAAGTTTTCCTGGCACATTTGTAGGCTTGAAGATTGCTTCCATAGATAAATGAAAATTTGTTAAAAGTGAAACATACATGCTTGAAAAGATATTATATATGTATATGTTTTTAAAAGTCAAAAACAACAGTGAGTTTACTAAAAAAAGCAGCAGAACACTGACACATCCAATCCCATTTCACTTCCCTATAACCTAAGACAACCATTTCCAACACTTTGAGCTACACATTCTGTTATTTAATTCTATATTTCCAAGTAACATGCTTTATTGCTATGTCTTTGCTCTTTAGTTTTATATATTACCTATAAATTCCTTATTATGAAATATAAGAATTTGTCTTTTTTTTAAAAAAATTATACTTTAAGTTCTGGGATACATGTGCAGAACGTGCAGGTTTGTTACATAGGTATGCACGTGCTATGGTGGTTTGCTGCACCCATCAACCCATCATCTACATTAATATTTCTCCTAATGCTATCACTTCTCTATCCCCCCACCCACTGACAGGCCACAGTGTGTGATGTTCCCTTCCCTATGTCCAGGTGTTCTCATTGTTCACCTCCCACTTATGACTGAGAACATGCAGTGTTTGGCTTTCTGTTCCTGTGTTAGTTTGCTGAGAATGATGTTTTCCAGCTTCATCCATGTCCCTGCAAAGGACATGAACTCATTCTTTTTTATGGCTGCATAGTATCCCATGGTGTATATGTGCCACATTTTCTTTATCGAGTCTATCATTGATGGGCATTTGGGTTGGTTCCAAGTCTTTGCTATTATCAACAGTGCTGCAATAAATATAAGTGTGTATGTGTCTTTACAGTAGAATGATTTATAATCATTTGGGTATATACCCAGTAATGGGATTGCTGG
Organism: Rhinopithecus roxellana; assembly: GCF_007565055.1. Taxonomy (NCBI): domain Eukaryota; kingdom Metazoa; phylum Chordata; class Mammalia; order Primates; family Cercopithecidae; genus Rhinopithecus; species Rhinopithecus roxellana. The sequence continues at coordinate 100,221,146 of NC_044562.1, read as the reverse complement.
GTCAAATGGTATTACTGGTTCTAGATCCTTGAGGAATGGCCACACTGTCTTCCACAATGGTTGAACTAATTTACACTCCCACCAACCATGTAAAAGCATTCACATTTCTCCATCTCCTCTACAGCATCTGTTTCCTGACTTTTTAATGATTGCCATTCTAACTGACATGAGATGGTATCTCATTGTGATTTTGATTTGCATTTGTCTAATGACCAGTGATGATGAGCTTTTTTTCATATGTGTGTTGGCTAAATAAATGTCTTTTTTTGAGAAGTGTCTGTCCATATACTTTGCCCACTTTTTGATGGGGTTGTTTGGTTATTCTTGTAAATTTGTTTAAGTTCCTTGTAGATCCAGCCCTTTGTCAGATGCATAGATTGCAAAAATTTTCTCCCCTTCTGTAGGTTGCTTGTTCACTCTGATTATAGTTTCTATTGCTGTGCAGAAGCTCTTTAGTTTAATTAGATCCCATTTGTCAATTTTGGTTTTTGTTGCCATTGTTTTTGGTGTTTTAGTCATGAAATCTTTGCCCATACCTACATCCTGAATGGTATTGCCTAGGTTTTTTTCTAGGGTTCTTATGGTTTTAGTTCTTACATTTAAGTCTTTAATCCAAGTTGAGTTAATTTCTGTGTAAGGTGTAAGGAAGAGGTCCAGTTTGTTTTCTGCATATGACTAGCCAGTTTTCCCAACACCATTTACTAAATAGGGAATCCTTTCCCCATTGTTTGGTCAGGTTTGTCAAAGATCAGATGGTTGTAGATGTGTGATGTTATTTCTGAGGGCTCTGTTCTGTTCCATTGGTCTATATCTCTGTTTTGGTACCAGTGCCATGCTGTTTTGGTTACTATAGCTTGTAGTATAGTTTGAAGTGAGGTAGCGTGATGCCTCCAGCTTTGTTCTTTTTGCTTAGGATTGTCTTGGCAATGCCGGCTCTTTTTTGGTTCCATATGAACTTTAAAGTAGTTTTTTCCAATTCTGTGAAGAAAGTCATTGGTAGCTTGATGGGGATGGCATTGAATCTATAAATTACCTTGGGCAGTATGGTCATTTTCACAATATTGATTCTTCCTATCCATAAGCAAGGGATGTTTTTCTATTTGTTTGTGTCCTCTTTTATTTTGTTGAGCAGTGGTTTGCAGTTCTCCTTGAAGACATCCTTCACATCCCTTGTAAGTTGTATTCCTAGGTATTTTATTCTCTTTGTAGCAATGGTGAATGGGAGTCCACTCATGATTTGACTCTCTGTCTATTATTGGTGTATAGGAATGCTTGTGATTTTTGCACATTGATTTTGTATCCTGAGACTTTGCTGAAGTTGCTTATCAGGTTAAGGAGATTTTGGGCTGAGACGATGGGGTTTTCTAAATATACAATGATGCCATCTGCAAACAGAAACATTTTGATTTCCTCTCTTCCTATGTAAACACGCTTTATTTCTTTCTCTTGCCTGATAGCCCTGGCCAGAACTTCCAATACTATGTTAAATAGGAGTGGTGAGAGAGGACATCCTTTTCTTGTGCCAGTTTTCAAAGAGAATGCTTCCAGCTTTTGCCCATTCAGTATGATATTGGCTGGGGTTTGTCATAATAGCTCTTATTATTTTGAGATACGTTCCATCAATACCAAGTTTATAGAGAGTTTTTAGCATGAAGGGGTGTTGAATTTTGCTGAAGGCCTTTTCTGCATCTATTGAGATAATCATGTGTTTTTTGTCATTGGTTCTATGTATGTGATTAATTACATTTATTGATTTGCGTATGTTAAACCAGCCTTGCATCCCAGGGATGAAGCTGACTTGATCGTGGTGGATAAGCTTTTGATAGGCTGCTGGATTCAGTTTGCCAGTATTTTACTGAGGATTTTCACATCGATGTTCATCAGGGATATTGGCCTGAAATTTTCTTTTTTTTGTTTTGTCTTTGTCAGGTTTTGGAATCAGGATGATGCTAGCCTCATAAAAAGAGTTAGGGAGGAGGCCCTCTTTCTCTTTTGTATGGAATAGTTTCAGAAGAAATGGTACCATCTCCTCTTTGCACCTCTGGTAGAATTCGGCTGGGAATCTGTCTGGTCCTGGGCTTTTTTTGGTTGGTAGGCTATTAATTACTGCCTCAATTTCAGAACTTGTTATCAGTCTATTCAGGGATGTGACTTCTTCCTGGTTTAGTCTTGGGAGGGTGTTATGTGTCCAGGAATTTATCCATTTCTTCTAGATTTTCGAGTTTATTCGTGTAGAGTTGTTTGTAGTATTCTCTGATGGTAGTTTGTATTTCTGTGGGATCAGTGGTGATATCCCTTTTATCATTTTTTATTATGTCTATTTTATTCTTCTCACTTTTCTTCTTTATTAGTCTGGCTAGCGGTCTATTTTGTTGTGTTTTCAAAACACCAGTTCCAGGATTCGTTGATTTTTTTGAAGGGTGTTTCATGTCTCTCTCTCCTTCAGCTGTGCTCTGGTGTTAGTTATTTCTTGTCTTCTGCTAACTTTTGAATTAGTTTGCTCTTGCTTCTCTAGTTCTCTTAATTGTGCTTTCAGTGTGTCTATTTTAGATCTTTCCCACTTTCTCCTGTGGGCATTTAGTGCTATAAGTTTCCCTCTACACACTGCTTTAGCTGTGTCCCACAGATTCTGGTGCATTGTGTCTTTTTTCTTATCGGTTTCAAAGAACTTATTTATTTCTGCTATATTTAGTTATTTACCCAGTAGTCATTCAGGAGTAGGTTGTTCAGTTTCTATGTAGTTGGGTGGTTTTGAGTGAGTTTCTTAATCCTGAGTTCTAATTTGATTGCACTGTTTTCTAAGAGACTGTTTGTTATGATTTACATTCTTTTGCATTTGCTGAGGAGTGTTTTACTTCCAATTATGTGGTCAATTTTAGAATAAGTGCAATGTGGTGCCGAGAATATATATTCTATTGATTTGGGGTGGAGAGTTCTGTAGATGTCTATTAGGTCCACTTGGTGCAGAGCTGAGTTCAAGTTCTGATTATCCTTGTTAATTTTCTGTCTCGTTGATCTAATACTGACAGTGGGGTGTTAAAGTCTCCCACTATTATTGTGTGGTCTTGTGTAGGTCTCTTGTGTAGGTCTCTGAGAACTTGCTTTATGAATCTGGGTGCTCCTGTATTGGGTGCATATATATTTAGGATAGCTAGCTCTTCTTGTTGCATTGATCCCTTTACCATTATGTAGTGGCCTTGTCTCTTTTGATCTTTGTTGGTTTAAAGTCTGTTTTATCAGAGACTAGGATTGTAACCCCTGCTTTTTTTTTTTTTTTTCCTCTCCACTTGCTTGATAAATATTCCTCCATCCCTTTTTTTGAGCCTATGTGTGTCTTTGCACCTGAAATGGGACTCCTGAATAGTGCACACCAATGGGTCTTGAATCTTTATCCAGTTTGCCAGTCCGTGTCTTTTAATTGGGGAATTTATCCTGATTATATTTTAGGTTAATATTGTTATGTGTGAATTTGATCCTGTCATTATGATGCTAGCTGGTAATTTTGCCCATTAGTTGATGCAGTTTTTTCATAGTGTCTATGGTCTTTACAATTTGGTATGTTTTTGCAGTGGCTGGTACCGGTTTTTCCTTTCCATATTTACTGTTTCCGTCAGGAGCTCTTGTAAGGCAGGCCTGGTGGTAACAAAATCTCTTAAGCATTTGCTTGTCTGTAAAGGATTTTATTTCTCCTTCACTTATGAAGCTTAATTTGGCTGGATATGGAACTCTGGGTTGAAAATTCTTTTCTTTCAGAATGTTGAATGTTGGCCCCCACTCTCTTCTGGCTTATACGGTTTCTGCAGAGAGATCTGCTATTATTCTGATCAGCTTCCCTTCATGGGTAACCCGACCTTTCTCTCTGGCTGAGAGAGAATTTTTCTTTTTACACCCCTCCCCTGTCACCCCCACCAGCCTTTGCCCACACACACACACACACAGTTTTAGCCAGTTCTATTTTTCACTATATCCTGCAGTTTTAGAAGTATTTGGAGTGAGCAATTCCTAAGTCTTTCCAAAGTTCTGCAATGGGTATTAACTTGTCTCTTGTTCCCCTTACCTCCCTCTGCCTAGTATTTTGTTAAGTCAGTTACCATTCGTACATCCACTTCCTACTTTCCAGCATTTTGACTTCTGTTTTCTGTTGTTTCTCCCCCTGTTATTTTTGTAGTGGTATTTCTTTTTTTTTAAATTCCTATCTGTTGTGCATTTTGGAGCAAGAGCAGAGATAAATGCATGTGTTAGATCAACGTGTTGGGATCATATAGTTTCATTATCAACTTTGTAGGAATACAAAATTCCAGAAAAGTGGTTTCACCAACACATTTAGAGTTCAGTGGCAGAGCCAGGACTAGACTCCATGACCTTGATTCCCAGTATAATTTTCTTCTGCACCACTATCTCTTATAATAGGCCATTATTCTTTCCTCTTCATCACACAGATGATTGAATTTTTACGTAAGGAACTTACCTCTACCTGTTTAATAATTTAATATCCACAAGACTACTGCAATTCATTATTTGGTACACTGTTTCTATAAAGTACGTTTCTATCATTATCCCAATATATATGTGTGCCACACTAGTGAATGATGAAGTTATTTACATTTTCACAAGTAGTTCAGCTAAAAGTAGACAGTTATTACATTTATATATAGAATTAATTTTTGAAAACTAGAGAATAGATTTTGGGGGATTGTAGATAACAGGGTTTTTCTTTTTTAAACAATTGTAAGAACAGAATGAATGACCTTCATGATTGGTATAATCTTGTAATCCTCATCCCTACTTCAGCATTTTTCTTTTATTATAATAATTACTTTGTAGTTTTTTATCGACATGATGCAAATTCGCTAATTTAAAAATTAATCACTGTAGAAAAGTACAAAGAAAAAATAGCAACACATTATTCCAAAACCAAAACACAACTGTAAACCTAATTCCAGGTATCACTTTCACCTATATAGAAAAATAAATTTGTAGAGAGGAAAGGAGATTTGTCAAAATAATTGTATAACAATGAGCTATTAAAAAGAAAAACAATTATACTTGCAGGAAATTTAATAGAAAAAAAGGAAATCAGATTAAAACTGCATGTGTTATTGAACTTCAGACAAACAAGGCTTCATCATATAAAGAAAGCATTAAGAAGTAGTCCCTTTAACTTGTGTTTCAGTTTCACTCTGAGTAAGTTGACTCCCAGCTTAAAGATGCCTATGTTGTTTGGAGATTAGCCCTCTGGATAATAGTTACAAGTTGTGGACCCTGAAACATTCAAATCCTATCTCTACCACTCAATAGCGGTATGAAGTCGGGCACATTTCTTAAGCTCTTCATGCCTCAGTATCCTTATCTGTTATGGCAAGAATAATAGAAGATGCCTCAAAAGAGCATTGTGATGATTAAATGAGTCCTTAAAACACTTAAGAAAAACTAGGAGCCTCTACAAGTGTTAGAAATTATTATTCACTCTCCCCTTTCAAACTCCATCAATCTGGTTCTGCTGACTGTATTAATTTTGGTTTATTATACCATACAATATTTATATCCTATTTTATAACCTTAATTTTACCTATTGTTTAGTTTGTAAATTCAATTCCTCTCCAGCCTAAAGAATCTAGTTCAATCTTAGTGGGATAGCTCCTGGCAACATCCTCCACTCCACCTGTCCACCTTCCCTGTCCTCATCTAGTATCCTCCATGTCTTCAATTTCAAACATGTTCTCCTTCTATGGACATGCCAGGCTCCTTAAAACCTTTCTGCCTTGGATTATGATGGTGGCTTTGTTTGGAATACAATTTGTCTCTAGCCAACTTGGCGGATATCTACTTAGCTTGCAACATAAACTTTCCCCATTTCAGTAAGTCACACTACAGTCTTTCCAGTCACTTTGACCCCAAATCTAGGACTTATCCTGTACTTCTTTTTCTATCTCATACCCCCTATCTCATCTAATAGTGAGTTCTATCAGTTTACCTCTAAACTATTTTCCAAATCCAACCACTTTTCATCCTCTTACCTGCTACCATCCTCATTCAAGCAATCATCATGTCTTGCTTGAATGATCACAAGGATTTTCTAAACCATTTCCCTTCCTCTACTCTTGTCCCTTTACAGTCTATTCTTTTTTTTTTTTTTAATTATACTTTAAGTTCTAGGCTACATGTGCACAATGTGCAGGTTTCTTACATATGTATACATGTGCCATGTTGGTGTGCCGCAACCATTCACTCGTCATTTACATTAGATATTTCTCCTAATGCTATCCCTTCTCCCCTTCCCCCACCCCATGACAGGCCCCAGTGTATGATGTTCCCCATTCTGTGTCCAAGTGTTCTCATTATTCAATTCCCACCTATGAGTGAGAACATGCAGTGTTTGGTTTTCTGTCCTTGGGATAGTTTGCTGAGAATGATGGTTTCCAGCTTCATCTCTGTCCCTACAAAGGACATGAACTCATCCTTTTTCATGGCTGCATAGTATTCCATGGTGTATATGTACCACATTTTCTTAATCCAGTCTATCATTGATGGACATTTGGGTTGGTTCCAAGTCTTTGCTATTGTGAATAGTGCTGCAGTAAACATACGTGTACATGTGTCTTTATAGCAGCATGATTTTTAATCCTTTGGGTAAATACCCAGTAATGGGATGGCTGGGTCAAATGGTATTTCTAGTTCTAGATCCTTGAGGAATAGCTACGCTGTTTTCCACAATGGTCCAACAGTGTAAAAGTGTTCCTATTTCTCCCCATGCTCTCTAGCACCTGTTGTTTCCTGACTTTTTAATGATCGCCATTCTAACTGGTGTGAGATGATATCACATTGTGGTTTTGATTTGCATTTCTCTGATGGCCAGTGATGATGAGAATTTTTTCATGTGTCTGTTGGCTGCATAAATGTCTTCTTTTGAGAAGTGTCTGTTCATATCCTTTGCCCACTATTTGATGGGGTTGTTTGTTTTTTTCTTGTAAATTTGTTTAAATTCTTTGTACATTCTGGATATTAGCTCTTCGTCAGATAGGTAGATTGTAAAAATTTTCTCCCATTCTGTAGGTTGCCTGTTCACTCTGATGGTAGCTTCTTTTGCGGTGCAGAAGCTCTTTAGTTTCATTAGATCCCTTTTGTCAATTTTGGCTTTTGTTGCCATTGTTTTTGGTGTTTTAGTCATGAAGTGCTTGCCCATGCCTATGTCCTGAATGGTATTGCCTAGGTTTTCTTCTGAGGTTTTTATGGTTTTAGGTCTAACATTTAAGTCTTTAATCCATCTTGAATTAATTTTTTTTATAAGGTGTAAGGAAGGGATCCAGCTTCAGCTTTCTACATAGGGCTAGCCAGTTTTACCAGTACCATTTATTAAATAGGGAATCCTTTCCTCATTTCTTATTTCTGTCAGGTTTGTCAAAGATCAGATGGTTGTAGATGCGTGGCATCATTTCTGAGGGTTCTGTTCTGTTCCATTGGTCTATAGCTCTGTTTTGGTACCAGTACCATGCTGTTTTGGTTACTATAGCCTTGTAGTATAGTTTGAAGTCAGGTAGCATGATGCCTCCAGCTTTGTTCTTTTTGCTTAGGATTGTCTTGGCAATGCCGGCTCTTTTTTGGTTCCATATGAACTTTAAAGTAGTTTTTTCCAATTCTGTGAAGAAAGTCATTGGTAGCTTGATGGGGATGGCATTGAATCTATAAATTACCTTGGGCAGTATGGCCATTTTCATGATATTGATTCTTCCTATCCATGAGCAAGGAATGTTTTTCTATTTGTTTGTGTCCTCTTTTATTTTGTTGAGCAGCGGTTTGCAGTTCTCCATGAAGAGGTCCTTCACATCCCTTGTAAGTTGTATTCCTAGGTATTTTATTCTCTTTGAAGCAATTGTGAATGGGGGTTCACTCATGATTTGGCTCTCTGTTTCTGTTATTGGTGTATAGGAATGCTTGTGATTTTTGCACATTGATTTTGTATCCTGAGACTTTGCTGAAGTTGCTTATCAGGTTAAGGAGATTTTGGGCTGAGACGATGGGGTTTTCTAAATATACAATCATGTCATCTGCAAGGAGGGACAATTTGACTTCCTCTTTTCCTAATTGAATACCCTTTATTTCTTTCTCCTGCCTGATTGCCCTGACCAGAACTTCCAACACCATGTTGAATAGGAGTGGTAAGAGCGGGCATCCATGTCTTGTGCCAGTTTTCAAAGGGAATGCTTCCAGTTTTTGCCCATTCTGTATGATACTGGCTGTGAGTTTGTCGTAAGTAGCTCTTATTATTTTGATATATGTCCCATCATTACCTAATTATTTAGAGTTTTTAGCATGACGTTTATTTGCGTAGAGGTGTTTGTAGTATTCTCTGATGGTAGTTTGTATTTCTGTGGGATCGGTGGTGACATTCCCTTTATCATTTTTTATTTTCTCTATTTGAGTTTTCTCTCTTTTCTTCTTTATTAATCTTGCTAGCAGTCTATCAATTTTGTTGATCTTTTTAAAAACCAGCTCTTGGATTTGTTGATTTTTTGAAGGGTTTTTTGTGTCTCTATCTCCTTCAGTTCTGCTCTGATCTTAGTTATTTCTTGCCTTCTGCTAGCTTTTGAATGAGTTTGTTCTTGCTTCTCTAGTTCTTTTAATTGTGATGTTAGGGTGTCAATTTTAGATCTTTCCTGCTTTCTCTTGTGGGCATTCAGTGCTATAAATTTCCCTCTACACACTGCTTTAAATGTGTCCCAGAGATTCTGGTATGTTGTGTCTTTGTTCTCATTTAGTTTCAAAGAACATCTTTATTTCTGACTTCATTTCATTATTTACCCAATAGTCATTCAGGAGCAGGTTGTTCAGTTTCCATGTAGTTGAGCTGTTTTGAGTGAGTTTCTTAATCCTGAGTTGTAGTTTGATTGCACTGTGGTCTGAGAGACAGTTTGTTATAATTTCTATTCTTCTACATCTGCTGAGTAGTGCTTTATTTCCAACTATGTGGTCAATTTTGGAATAAGTGTGAAATGCAGAAATCACCTGTCTTCTGCATCGCTCATGCTGGGAGCTGTGGTGTGGAGCTCTTCCTATTCAGCCATCCTGGAACCTTCTTCCTACAGTCTATTCTTTATACAATCAGAACAATTATGTCCTTTCCTCTGTTGCAAACTTGTCCTGATTTTATGAGAACTCTGAGGTTTTGCCAGTGTTTTTTTTGTTGGATGTGGCTATAAAATTTTTTTTTAAGTTAGAATGTTCAGTAAATATGGAGTAAAAGTTGGAGATAATCCTTAGATATTGCATTTCTTCTTTAACCAAAAATCTTTGTTTTATAGTCATGAAATACTGTCTTTTGTTAACAGCAGGAAACAACGTATCTACCCTTTTCTCCAAAATTTAAGGTCAAATTTAAAACACATTTTTATTTGCTCTTGAATTTTTAAAGATTTTGCATGCTACGAATTAATGACTATGAGGTGATAAATTTACCTTAGATTCTTAGATGTGTGAGTTATTGTGCACAATTATATTTCTGAAAAAAAATCATTGGGCATTTAAAATTTGTCTTGTTCTTTGTGAAGTAAGGTCCTTCTCTTTCTATTAGTCTTACGATTTCTCCTAGAAAAAGATCTATTTTTGGTATTTTCAACTGATAAGAAAAAAAAAGAAGGACAGAAGGAAGGCAGGGAGGGAGGGAGGGAGGAAAAATATAATGCCTGCAAAAATTCCTTATCATTAAAACAAAAGTGAATGACTAATATTCTACTAGTACAGGTTGAGTATTCTTTATCTACAATGCTTGGTACCAGAAGTGTTTTCAATTTTGGATTTTGGAATATTTGCTTGCATACACACACACACACACACACACACACACACACACACACACACGTACACACACATACCTCAAATATCTTGGGGATGGGACCCAAATCTAAACATGAAATTTATGTTTCAGATACACCTTGTACACATAGCCTGAAAGTAATCTTAGACAATCATTTAAAATAATTTTGTGTGTGAAACAGTTTGTGTACATGGAACCAGCAGAAGCAGAGGTGTCACTATCTCAGCCACCCACATGGGCAATCTGGTTGTCTTACATCACCATCATTCCTTACTGAATTATATGCTACTGATAAGCAATCATGTTTTACATGTATTTACACATAAGTACTTAACAGTAAAGAATATGACACACCACTGATACAGTGAAAAAATAATGTGTTCAGGGGAACTAAGCAGCACAGTAGCATCACTAGAACACCCATCTCAGCTGTTAACAGCAACAATGAACAATAGCAGGCTCTTAGTCTCTACCTGTGATGCTGTGTTTTGATTAAAAGGTTACTGTACACTGTATTTTATTTTTGTAAGAAAATCATCAGAAGCAGTGAAGGACCAGGAAGTGGGTCCTCTAGAGATAAGGAGGCATTCTGCTGGATGTTTTTTAAAAATGTTTCCCTCCGAAGTATTTTGCCTCGTTAACAACAGCTTTTGTCTTACGAGGTTTTCTTTGATTTTATAAATATACGTGATTTCTTGTTCTGTTATGAATGCATGCTACTCTAGTCCTTCAAAACGCTCAGCACACATTTTCACCATGTCATCTTTAGATACCTTTTCTGCACTGCTAATAATGATGTCATCTTCATTATCACTATTACCAGGATTTCCTTAAATCAGAACCATTTTGGCTATTTCACCATCAGTCAATGAGTGAAAAACTGAAGCCTTATTATCAATATCAAAAACTTCTTCAGTGTCTACTTTTTCCAGCTGACTAATGGACTCTGAATATTAACAGTTCCCTTCAGTTTTCAGTTTATCAAGATAGATCTTTACTTGTTTTATACTCAGCATACTATTATGTGGCACTGTTCACTGCAATTCTAATGAATCCATTATTCATTACATGATGGATATCTTCATTTTTAGATTTATGGAGTGTTTTCTACTTTTCATTAATTTCTGTGTATCATTTTCAGCATAGAACTTCAACATTTTATCCTTCTGTTTCTTCAAGTCATATATGTTGGTCATTCCATACCATTCTCTTCTATAATACATTTCACACTTACACCACTGTCCAGTTTCTCCAACACCTTAACTTTTTGTGCTACAGATAAACATAAATGCTTCCTTTTTGCCACTGTTACTCATAGGGGTATTTACAGGTTTTATTGACATTTTCAACACTATCTTTATACCACAGAGCAGAGAATAAGCAAAAAACAAACAAACAAACAAAAACCCACAGTGAGAAATACATTTAGGTCTTGGCCCTATGCAGGGTACTGCTGGTGTGTCCGGCCCACACACGTGCCATTTTATTACCCTTTGTGGGTATGACTGCATAGGGCAATTTCAGCATGCATAGAAAAGATATAGTACAGCTGAAAGGGGCTAGGAGGCTCTTTTTTCCTTGGAAACACTAAATAAGCTGTGTGTTACACACCCATCACTTGAGGTCAGGTGTGGAGTTTTCTACTTGTGACATTATGTCAGCACAAAAATTTCAGATTTTAGAGCATTTCAGATTTTTTTTTTCATTAAGGATGTGCAATTTATAGTAATACTACTTTTCCTAGCATTACTACCAATGATAGTATAGCAACAATAGCCATTTATTGAATATTCTTTATGTTCCAGGCCACAACAAAACATTTGACAAGCATCATCTCATTTAGTATCCATGCTACAATTTAATACTGGTGCTACGAGATGTTAAATAACTTACCCTGGTTACCCAGATAGTGGGTATCATTGCTAAAACTTGAACCCAAGTCTCTTAATCTGATGCTCTGATGCTATCTAACACTACTTTAAAAATCCCTCATCATTAAATAATGAATACAAATTTAAAAATATACTTCAAGGTTGTGTTAAGAAACAGAAGATATTTGTGGTTAGGGTTTCTGTTTCCTCCATTGAAAAGTAGATTGTGTCTCACAGTTTTAAATCACAACAATTCCATTAGCATTCAACTTTTGCTGTGAAAGGGTTTGGATCTATGCCATAAAATGCCCTTTAAAGTCAAATTTGGCCAAGCTGTAGCCTAGAAGCAATAGTGGGGCACAATTGATCTACTAAAATAAAATTGCCAGACTTGAGTGGTCTAGTAACCATAATGTAGAATGCTGACTGCATAGATTTCAAAGATTTTTTTGATGTCAATAAAGTACTAATTTTTCATGCTCCAAGATGTTCACAAGTAGTCTAGCTATATATGTATATTTTTTACTTATTTTGGAATCAGGCAATCAATTATAGAACAGTAATTCTATAAGCCATAGCTAGAAAAAGAGGCTTTCTTCACATTTCCCAATTCTCTACTCAACTCAAATTTGTGGGAATTTAGGGTAAGGAACATGTAGCCTGTACTGTAGCTTACAGGATTGATATCTTACTGGCATTTTAGAACTATTAGTCCTAAGTGACAGAAATTCAAAAGAGCTTTAGCAAAAAATAAATTTTTGATTTCTGTAAATGTGAAGTTTGGGACTGTTTGCCTTCAGGTGTGTCTGTCCAGTTGGTCTAACAATGTCATTGTTAGATGACAACTTTGCTTCCTCTATGTATCCTCAAGTCTCAGGCAGGCAATATTCGAATGGGGGCAAAGATGTAAAATATTTTGTATTTAGTTTAGTACCATCATAAGAATACAAGTGCCTCTGTCCCTGTCACTTCAACCAAAGTTCCTGGAATGGCTACCAGTGCCTCCTATTGTGTCATGTACTCACCCCTGAGTAATTACCAAGGCCAAGTACAATAGAGTGCTCTGAATGACCACTCAAGCTTGGTACTTGTATTGTAATAGATTTTGTTCCATTCTTGCTCCTAGGCTACAATTTTGCTGAATTTCCCTTTAAAGGACATCTATCCACTCCTGAAGCTGAGGACTCAAGTCAGTCCCACTCAAATGCCACCATGGTGGGGAAAATGGAAGAGAAGATGTTTCTGTTACTAGAAGAAGGACAAATAGATGTTGGTCAGACAAAACAAAAGTCTACTATACCTGGATATGTTTTTGTCAAGTGACAAACAAATACAGTAATCTTTCATCAACATCTCATTTTATCGATATGAAATTCTACTTTACCCCAGTTTACTTTAGTTTAACCTTTCTATATCCTGGCAGATTTAGGACTTGACATAAACCTGTATTTCCAGTCATTTATCTTGGTGATAATTGGAGAGATAATTAAACACCAGCATAGAAAAATGGGGATAAAGTGTGCTGTAGAGCAGGAACTATTTAGGAAAAACTTATGAAACATAAGAAATGCTAAACCCTACCTCAGAGATCTCCCAACATCATTAAAAGCAAGTGGTGTATCAAAAAGATTGATGATGTCTGCTTTGGGGTGACTTGACCCTTAGATAGAACCAAAATTTTATGCCTCACTATATATTAACAGGGAGTTTTAAAAATTAGCATCTCAGCTAAGCTGTTTCCATGGTGAGCATCAAAGTTACTGTCTGTCTCCAGGACTGTGGTGAAATATAGGAGGTGAGAATAAACAAATACAAATAATATCAGAATGATATTAAACATTTATTAGAAGAAATAGGTACACAGAATAAATTTTAACATTCATATTATAAGCAGCAAAGAAAAGCTGATCAGTGAATGAGAGGCTGAAATTGTAGGAAACTGTTAAATGTTTATAATGAACAATGAAATGCAACTACAAATTAATTATACAGTGCTTATTATTATTAGCCAGGAGTAATAGTATCTAACACATAAAGCTATTGTTAGAATTAAATGAAACAATAGTGCACAGTGCTAAGCTCAGACGAACTCCTCAAAAATTGTTAGATATTACATTTAACTTAAATATCCTTCCATATTATTTCATTTAAATTATAGTAAAACATTGACAACAACTTTCATCTTTTCCCTGATGATCTTCTTCCTTGACTTTAATTTTCCCTGAAGGTCTTAAAAGTTTCTCAGTCATGCATTTTCCAAGCAGTTTTATGAACCAAGCTAGTAAAGCTACTGTGGATAATACATTGAGTGTATGCCATGGGCTATGTGGGAAAATTGTAGATGAGTGAGCTGAAAGGACCTCAGAGGAAACATTCCCTTCATTGCAGCCACACAGATTTTGGGAAAATGAAAATAGAGAAAGGGTTTGAGCTCTGTGATGCTGCAGTTTTGCTCAGATGCAAGTTATTGGGCCAGCTCCTTTGCAGCATTTACAGAACTACAGCAGGTGCCTAAGGAAGCTTTGGTATTTACAGGAAATACCCTGTTAGGCAACCCTTTATTCTTTCACCCTCTTTTGGTCCCACACCAATCTATTATTAGTTCTGTAGCCAGAGTCATCTTTTTAAGACACATCTTCTGTTAGTTTTGATGAATGTACTGCTTAAGCAAGAAAAGCAGGCATTTGAGGGAGTCCAGGTTTCTCTTTCTCCCTATTTCTCACCCTTCATAGCCCATCAGACTTGTGAATTCTTCCTCACAAATGTTCTAGGTATCTTCCCCATTTTCCATCCTCACTTCCACGAGACAGGTACAGGTTTCTCTTGTCAAGTCCTGGGACTACTGTGGGAGCACTTTATTGTCTCTCTCTGCTTCTTGACTTGTTCTTTTCCAAGCTTTCCTCCAGCGAATAACCAGAAGGATACTTATCAAATATAAATTTGGCACTTCACTCCCCTATTTACATTCTACAGGGGCTATCCCCTGACCTACAGGACAAAGCCTAAAATCCTTCATATGGCTTTCAAGGATATCAGTAACTTCCAGCCATTTAAATTATGCAAAGCTCCCTTATGGTGCCATGATTTTTACCCTCTGAAGTTGCATCTGCCTTTCCTTCAGGACCCTCTCCTCCTGCATTTCCAGAAAATTCATGCTTTTATAAAGCTTCAATTCAAAAGTTTTTTCCTATGAAACCTTCCTTATCATTGAAGGTCTTTAATTCATTTACTCACTCACTTATGTTTTTGTTCAATTTTATTGAGTCCTTATTATGCACTGGGTCCTTAAATGCTCCTTGTTCTGTTCCCACTAAACTTTTCTATTCAGTTATAACAGTGTTCTTATTATGTCATAATTCGTGTTTTCTTCCTGTCTCTTTTTAAAAATACGTAAAGACCCTAAAGGACAAGAGCTATGTCTTTTAATCAAATCCTCACAGCTTAGACTAGTGCCTGGCACATAATAGGTACACATTCAATAAATAATTGAATGTGTGAACTTACCTAGAAGAGTAGGAAAAATTAAAGAGGCGCTTGGGTTGGGATTATTCTAATAGGGGTTACCTATGCTATGCTCCTGCCAAGACCCAACCCTGTATACTGTTTGACTGTTCCTCTGTAGAGGAGCACTGAGCAGTCATACTGAGTAGTTGTTGTTTTGTCCTCTTCCTTCCGTGTGAGATAGCTATTCATTTCATCTGATTGGTACTGCCCACTTAACACTCAGAACAGTAGATGAGCTAGTTGTCTAGAATCCTTGGACTAGTAAAGAGAAACCTGGGATGAAACAGTATCAGAAGATACTGAGTAGTAGTTGGACAGATCCAGGTAACTTTTGAGAGCCATTTTTCTCTTCCCATTTTTGGGAAAATAAGATTCATGGCACTTTTTGCATTGTTACTTTGCCTTCCCACAGCCAATAAATAGGTAACTGGTTGCCACGAGGAGTAACTATTTTCCTGATTAATTGGATGCATTAGGAGATGCTAATGTGTAGTGGGAATCTTCAAACATACTACATATTCCTGTTGCCAAAATATATTCATGAATGGTTTACTTTCTTTATTTCAAAGGAGTCTCATGGAATGCTGAAGCACATATGGAAATTTGCAGTGCTTTCATTCATTTCCAACTACATTTATGCAATTTTGTTTTTGTGGTAACATTTGGGTGGCTCCCAAACATAATTCTTATACCATAGTTTGAAGTTTTGATTCAAGAATGAATTTGAAAAATAGCTGTAACACCTGGTACCATTTATATAATATGCTCTTATTATGGCATTCCGGTTAATGAAAAGCATTAAATTAATGTATAAATCAAAGAGAAAAACAAAATTGAAATTACAAGCTCACCATAATGTAATTAAAAGCATTATGTCTCATATCAAGTTATGGTAAATAGCAAAATTTACCAAGAAGACAATTTACAGCCTTAAATGCCTTTATTGTTAATAAAAACATATTAAAGTGTAAGAGATAGTAACCATCTTAAGAAATGTGCAGAATAACAACAAAAAAGAACAAAAGAATTTAGAGAAAGATAATTAGTAATATTAAGGTGAAATTAATTTTAAACACTTTAAAAATTAATAGAAAAGATCAGCATATCCAAAAAGTATTTATTTCAAGACTATAAAATAAATTATTTGACAGCACTATTAAAAGTGAAAAATAAAATGAAGCAGAAAGTGAAAATAAAATTGAGAAAGGAGACATAACTCTAAGTGCAGAATAAACTTAATTAATTATACATTACTAAATACAAATTCATGATTCAAAGCTTTAAAAGCCAAAGATAGACCGGGCACGGTGGCTCATACCTGTAATCCCAGCACTTTGGGAGGCCAAGGCGGGCAGATCACGAGGTCAGGAGATGGAGACCATCCTGGCTAACATGGCGAAACCCCGTCTCTACTAAAAATACAAAAAAATTAGCCGGGCGTGGTGGCAGACGCCTGTAGTCCCAGCTATTTGGGAGGCTGAGGCAGGAAAATGGCGTGAACCTGGGAGGCAGAGCTTGCAGTGAGCCGAGATTGCGCCACTGCACTCCAGCTTGGGCGACAGAGCTAGACTCCATCTCAAAAAAGAAAATAAAAGCCAAAGATGTTGATCTCTTAGCAAAATGTAAATGACCAAAATTGATTCAAGAAAAAATGAAAGAATGGAATGACCCAAATAAATATAATAGAA